>NW_013666517.1:327015-347905 GCF_000517525.1 Limulus polyphemus
TTCCACAGTCACTTTAAACTTAACTACTTTTATAAACATACACTATAATTCACAGGGATTCACACACTTTTCTTACGGTGCCTACTGCTCGCTTGACTCAATTATCTGTCTCTATATCTACCTATCTGCTTATCTTATACTCTGGGTGGTAATTTTGGTTACGTCATTTCAGCCTCAACGTGTTTGAGGACAACCAGGGGTGTTCAGAAGTTTTTTTCCGCTTCTCTTCAACCCCACTGATTGGTGAGGGATGTACATATCCGTGAGTATTATAGTTTGTCCTGGATTTGGTTTGACCGAGTCTAGAAAATACATTAACTTGGAAAATCAGGCAGCGGCGCCTTCGAGGATGCGTCCGGTGGGATAAAGCACTAGGGCTAAAAATATTGGGTGGGGGAGGAGGCCGTCTGTCGGTCCTTTTTAGGGCTAGGAGGAGGACCGTGGTCAAATTCTCAGAATTTTGCTGTGGGGGAAAACGGGAGTACCCCGAGAAAACCCACTTTCACCGGTCAAGCGCCGAATAATCTACCTGACCAGTGCCCAAAGCTGAAAAAGAAATTTCTTTCAGTTACTTGGCGAGTGTTTTATGTGTTTTCTAGGCTGTTTATGTAATTGAATAGTGATATGTATGTGTTCCAAGTTTCTGGTGTTAGAGCTAATTGTTTGAACTGTTTTGCTATCTGCTATCTTTTGCCGGGCTTATATACTAAAATAGAGGGCGCTTGGAAAAGTCACGATCCTTCGAGAATCTCATGACGTGTTACCAGGGTCACGTGACTTCCGATTTCGTAACAGTATGAAGAAGGGAACATACTTGTCTTTTTTATTAAGTAATGCTGACTGACGTATTTTTATACACAAAAAAGCAATTTGTAACAATATATACATTTCGAATTATTCCATTGATGGAACGTTTCGTCTTTAAGCCATCATAACATACGGTTTAGAACAAGTTATGATGATATAGTTTTATGTACAGAATTTATTTGCATTTCGATTTACATACGTTAAATATGAGGTTCAACAAGATGAAGTAGTACTGAATCCTTATGTAACTGAGTATGAGAAAGTAAGTGAATGGAAACATAGTAATGAACAATGGCTATTGATAGTGAAAAGCAAGGTGCTTTTAAGGTACGAACTGACAGTCGCTTTTACTGAATTTTCTATATCTTCTTTTAGATTGTTTAGGACAGAGCATTCATGACCAGTAAATTAGAATGGACGGCAACTGCCTGTTGCAAAAAAAAAAATACAAATGTAAAGAACAACGTTTCGAAAGTCTTCAGGTTTTTGTGTTTTTGTTTTCATCGTGAAGTGGTACAATTAAGTTTATTCTTCACGTTAAAGCTGTGCAATTAGCATTCTTTATAAACGTGGCCTATGAATTCCACGGTATTTAAGTGTGTAAAACGTGAGGGGGGAATAAACTAATTTGTTACCATTACTGGACTTTGAATTATTTTCATCTGATGATTTCAAAGAACCAACTAACGAAAGACAAATAATATCATTGTTGAAATTATGATTTCCTTTAAATAGCAGTCTATTCATACAAGTAGACCTAAGTAAGCATATATGAACCTAATGCTTTCATATAGGACAAGACAATAGTACCATAATGAATCTAATATTTGCATATATCTACATTCATACAACGAGGCCTAATATTTACCTAACCATTCATAACAATAGCCTAAAGGAATGAATGGTTGGCACAACGGATCACATCTGCAGTGTTATGCAACTGCATTAGCAAATGCACATTATTCTTATGAAGCATGATATACCAGGGCTTGAGTTGAGGAGAAGCGAATCAGAACGCCATTATTGTTGTGAAAATGCCCCTGTTGTTATAATTTTTTATGAAAGCGTTCCTGTTGTAGTATTTCCAAGGACGTACGTACATTTGAAGCAGCTGACTAAAGTTACCCAAACAATGACTGGTTGGCTTTTGAAAATTTACAAAACCAAATCAAAGTATCAAGTGATATATCAGTAACTCACCAAACTTATATGGGCTATGGCTGAGCTAAGGTGCATTAAGTATTAGACGATTATGTTATAAGCTTGTGAGTTGCAATGAGGTTTTTATAGAGGTGGCTGAAGTACAACTCATGACCACCCTTTGATAGTTCTTTTATGTCTTCCAAATCTTATCTAGATAAAATATTGGTAGAGCATATGCAGGTAGAGATTTTCGGCTTTACATCCTGTTGCAACTTTTTGTAGCTTTTTTATCATAGTGTTAATATAACTAGTAAAGTTGTTTGTCAAAGGTTACCCTCAGTACTTTTGTGTTTATTACAAAGATATAGCAGTGCCTACAAAGACGGTTATGATTCTTTACCATTCAGCATATATGTGGTTGAATGTGCAAAAACATGGCTGCAGTTTGACAATATTGATAACCATTCCTATATCATTGCACCATTTGCTCATCCTGATAAGGGATGGCTACATCTTACTTTATATTTCAGTTTTACTATAACCCGTGCTGCAAATCAGAATGTCATCAGCAAATGTTATCACACAGCATGTGGTTAGACCGTCAACGCAGGCTAGATTAATGGAGAGGAATGAAAAGACTTGAGACACATCAATATTGATGATGCTCCAGTATGATGGCCAATTTTGATGTTTCACTATGCATTTTCTACTAGAGAGTAAACAGTGTAGCTATATCTCATCTTACAAAAAAAAAGAGTTTTAACTAAAATTCAAGGTATTAAATATTATGTCAGGAAATCACCAGATCTAACTAATATATTGTTGAATTGATTTGCTTTGTAGATTAGCTGGTAATTTTAGAAGTTGTGTCGACAGGTGATGATCCCTCATTTGGAGGATGGCTGTCTTACAAGAGGTAGAAGAGAGTTCCTTTACTGCCAATGACTTTATGGCTGTACACTGTTCTACTGAATCCGTGTTTTGCTTTTCCCAGCTACACCACACAGCACTTTGTTTTCGGTCAAATATGCAGCATTAAGTGAGTAATAAAAGAACCATTAAATACAATATTATATATATCTAATCATATCACATAATCGTGTTAGCCATTACCTTAAAAATTATATAATATATCCATTATGTAACTATCTTTTCGTCTTCTGGTAGCCTGAATGAAATGATCACACTGTGGTTTCTGTTGCTACAAAAACATGTTTTACATTTTGGGGCTTTTGATATTCTAGACAAGTGATGGTGAAATCCCACAATTCCACGACATAATAGTAGCTTAAAAGTTGTTTGCGAGTGCTGTATGAAACTAATAATACATTCGATCCCCACTTTATGGATAGGATGTGTTCTTGAAAAAGCTTCCTCAGCGCAAAATTCCGTAACTCGAACCTTAGTTTCTTATTGACTCTCATGTTATGTGTGGATGTGTTCTTAGAGAAATGTTTTAATCCACAAAAGTAATAAAAAACGCACATATGAATATACAAAGACATTTTTAAACACCTATTAAATGTAACTGACATAGTTTAGTAGTTTTACTCAACCAAAATAATAGTTGGTACACAAAAATAATTAAATTTTAGATGGGGAGGAAGAGGGAGACTCGGTATTGGTACTCACGTCTGCCTCACCCTATAAATAATGATCATGATCATCATCTTGATGTACCGTAGGCTCAGCTCTTTTGACGAAAAATGCGTCGGGAGTTGTTTGCTGTTTCTGCCACATCTTCTCCTTGTACAGCTCCTTGTAGCAGTGCATGCCATCATGTACTCCTCTTGTAAATGTGGCTGTGTTCACGATTGGGATCATTAGCACTGAGGATTTGCACCACTTCTTCTATGAGGGCAAAGGAGTCTTTTCATATTAAGCATCACTTCACTTCTATGAAAATAAAATGTATGAACACTTAAATGTGTAGCTACTTTATCACTTGTCTTGATTTTTTTTTCTTTATTATTTGGAATTTTTCCTTCTGCAGAGGTAGCAAGCCCTAAAGTTTTAGCAATTCAGTTTCTCTCTGGCATCAAACCTTCTCAAAACATCAAGTTTCACATTCAAAGTATCTCCTTTCAGTGCTTTCTTGGGCATACTACTTGAACTTGAGCTAAATGGCCTCTTTCCAGACATCTTGAATAAGGGTAATACATTGCAGAGTCTTGAAAAACGATGCAAAGAACAACTACTTGACCGTATGACGATCGTAACAGAAGCGTTTGCTGATATAAACAAAGTATGCCAACAGAGTGCACCACCTACGTCACAGAGAGGCTTAGAAATGTGCTCTGCATTTAAAAAAAATAATAATATGATTTTGACCAAATTAGTTGTTGTTGTTTTTTTTTGCATTTTGTGTTTAATATTTTTTTTTTATATTTATCCCCAAATACCGTAAATGCAAGTTTACGGTCCGTACCCCGAGTTTATTGATCATGCTATATAATTTTTGTATGAGCGAAATTCCATAACCCGAACTCCGGTAACAAGAGGGCAGACTGTACTAAGTTTCAAACCACATCTGATATGATAGGCAAAGTAAATTCCAACAGCCAATCAAAAATGGAGCTAAAGCTCTTTGTTCTTATTTGAATTACTACAAGTAATGGTATATATTTTATTATGTGATACACATAAGTACATAGCTAAATTTTATTTCAGATACTGAAGAGAAATTAAAATATTTTTTCATTTGTTTTATGGTTGGCTAGGTGGAACAGTTTGATGCTATACCATTTTGGCAGAATGCTCAAAATTCAAATTTGGCTGTTGAAGTTTAAGACACCCAATCGCCCCAAGTGCCCTTTACTGCTCATGTCACTAGGTTTTAACTAGGTATTAAACTACTTTTTGTTTATGGTATACCAATTAGAATAGCATAAAATCTTAGCTAACAATCCATATTTTAATAGTATACACGTTTTAAGTTCTTAATTCTACAAGGAAATATATAACAAAATTCTGAATTTCCACTAGTGTGACCCACATGGCATATTTTGTCTTAGCATATTATTATCCCTATTTTATCTATCACCTCCTAAAATGTACGATATTAAAATACTCTGTATAAAATCGTTACTGCTCAAACAAACCATAATTTTTATAGCCTTCAATTTTGTTTAGTTACAGAGCTATCAAATAGAAATCAGACCATCCTGCCACATCCTCTCTTTCTCAATTCGTTGATAGTTCTCTCTTACTTTTAATTATATATTACCAAAAACCAATAGAAAGTCAAGGTTTTCATCTATCAAATGATGTATTGTATAACGTTGTGTTCTGACAGATAATCGTCAATTTCACTCAAGAGTAGCAACATCATTCGCGTGGGAAAGTTAACGACTAGATTGGATGAATTTGTAATGGCTCTTGTTGCATAGTTAGATCAAGGTTTTTATCTATCAAATGATGTACTGTATAACGTTGTGTTCTGACAGATAATCGTCAATTCTACTCAGAGTAGCAACATCATTCGCGTGGGAAAGTTAACGACTAGATTGGATGAATTTGTAATGGCTCTTGTTGCATAGTTAAAATCCAGGAACATTTTGAGAAGTAAATGAATTTGTCTACTTTTCGCATGTTATTAATCTATATTCTTTGGTGCATTATTTAATTAAATAAAAATTGTTAAGTGCATTACTATAATTGTTATAAAAATCAGGCTTAACTCTCCTTGACAATAGAGGGCAAGAAAAAAGAAGATTGGGTAAGTACTTTATTTCTTGTTTTTCATATTTATTTATTATTATAAAAATTACTAAAATTAAAAATGCAGATCTTTTTAAGTTATTTAAAACAAGATTAGGTAAAATAAGTATTAATATAATTAAAATGATTCACGAGGCACGCACGCCAGCAACAATGCGACCTTTCTTGTACTCCTATAAAGTCTATAGATTTAGTATTTGTAACTCTCAATATAGCGTGTATATCTTAACAAAATTTGGCAGTCTTTCAGTTAACACATATACAAAAATCATGTTTTTAGTGAAGTATTTTTAATAAAATAAAATATAGATTTTTCCATGAATATATTATTTGTTTTGAATAGTCTGTGTGCAAAGTAATTTTCATTTCAAAAATCTCAGATTTCCTCTGTGTAATCCCTAAACCTCCTAAATGCATTTCAAACGTTTTTTTCCAGTAAAACTTTATAGCTTATCTGTTATTTTTTCTATCATATCCCAAAATGGGATCAGTCAATTTGACCGACCTTGTAACCAACAAAAAAAATAAAAAAATCTAAATATACCTAAATTACCCTTTTTCTTTCTAGAATGACTTCATATTGTAACATTAAACTACATTCGTTTATCCTAAGTAGCTCTAAGTTCGTAACATTATACATCTATTTATAATTAAATTTTATTGTCCTTTGAACCTGTCTAACTACTATCAGCGCCATAAAAAGTTGTAAATCACTCAGAGAAGTGCGGGTCACATTATTCTGTTGAATTACATTACCCACGAGCTGCTGGCGTGCGTGCCTCGTGAATCATTTTAATTATATTATTATTTTACCTTAAAAAGATCCGTATTTTTAGATTTTAGTTACTTTTATAATAATAAATATAAAAAACAAGAAATAAAGTATTTACCCATTTTTCTTGCTCTCTATTGTCGATGACAGTTAAGACAAATTTTTTTTATAGATATTTTAGAAGTTCTAATTATATTATCTAAGCTGAACTATGTCTGAGTGTATTTCACAAAATACTTTAATTGATAATCTTTTTGCTGTAGTGTCTGCTTTAATGAGTCCTAGTGAAAGTTTAATCAATGAACAGTTGCTCACTTGGAACAAAGAATTTGATGCTTTTAATGTAGACGTTTCCAAGATGATTTTGGTACAGTAGACTTGGATTAATATTTCAAATTAAAGCTGTTGTTTGTAGTTCAGTCTCCAAGTCAATTTTTATGCTAACTGTGAACTTCCTCGAGTTAATGGCTTGTGTGCATAACCCATGACTGCATAACCTGGACTTAAATAAATTTATTTATAACTGGTTTTAAAGTCGAACCCCAAATGACTACCTCAGTGGCCTCCCATTACAAGTTTGTGCAGTCGACAGGATTTGGGGGTAACCAATGACAGGTTGATTGGAATAAAGAAAAGTGTATAAATATGTTAGTTTAAGAAGGGCAGGTGTTGTGGTAGATCAACGTGCACCAGCAGGACCACATGGCACTACACAATTAATGAGTACTATACCATATTTCCTTGGTAAGTTTGACTGGGAAATAGAGTTTTATAGATGCAGTAAATGAAGCTGCTAGAAATTTGGGGTGGACTGGCACTCAAAAAGCCGATTTTTATAGGGATTAAGAACAGCAAGAGAAGCTAAGCATTACGTTAGAGCTTATGATGAACTATGAGAAACTGCAAACTTTCAATACTTAGCACATAGGCTAGTACAAGAATATAGAACGTGAGAGATACCTAACACAATACTGACACAAATACATAGTTTAGCTCAGCAGAAAGGAAAGTCAGGTAGAGTTTTTGGCCATAAACTACAGGAGTTAGGCAATAGGTTGCATAGGACATATAGACACCCTAATGAACTGATGATACTGGACACTTTAAAATCAGACTACAAGTGAGGTCTGATTAGTAATGTAACTAAAGGAACATAAATGAAGCAAACATGCCTGATACAACTCTACTAGATTTAATTAAGGCAGCTACCCAAGAAGAGCTACATAAAAATAGATTTATAGACCCCCAACATTATATATAAATACAATAAGTTGTAGCATAAGTGACAAAAACAAGTTGGTGAAATAAACAGTGTAAGCCCAATGACATGAAATACTTTAACTGTGGCAGGATAGGGCATATAGCAAAAAACTGCTACCAGAAAAGAAATGAACAGATTGAATGTTTTAATTGTGGAATAAAAGGCCACATGGCTAGAAATTGAAGCTACCCACCAATGACACAGAACAGAAAAGTCAAAAGGCTGGAACTTTAAGAGGAAAGTTCCCAAGAAATAACAGAAACCTAGCACTTGCTACAGACTGAAAAATTTAAATTCCAGCTGAAATTATGGAACAAAATTAGGAGCAGCTCCAGTAGTTTAAAATATGAGGTTGAGTATTAGCTGTGTTAACAATGTTTCATCAGTAGTTTTAGTAGAAATACAGGGTATAACATGCGGAGTGATGTTTGACACAGGTACTGAATCTTCTGTGCTACATGCAGAACTAGTAAATAAAATCTAACAGTGCTGAATAAAATTTGGAAAAAAGTTCCTAAAAGTGTTTTAAGTTTCATAACAGGACATCCTGTTAAAACACTAGGCTGTTAAAACACTTCAGTTGAAAGTAGGAGCCATAGAATTATAACACCATAAGGAGATAGACTTAGAAACATATGGTATTTTGGGGCAGGATTTCTTATGAGATTATGACAGGAAACTATCTCTTACCAGAGGTAAGCTGCACATAGAAATGAAGATCTTAAGTTTTGAAGGAGTTGTACCTTCAGACTTGTGTGTGAAAGTTGAGACAAATGATACCTTCTTGCTGACTAAAGCTGATAGTCAGACTTTGAATACTAGCATTAGCAAGGCTAAGGATCAACAGTCAAAACACTGACACTCCTAAGCACAGTGATACATGACAAAGCCGGCATGATAAAAATAGAAAGTGTTGAAAGAGAAATCCAGTTAGAGGAAATACAAAGAAAAGCCCTAAGTATAGCAAAGGTATTAGTAGTAGTAGGAGCAGTCCAGAGAAAATTAATAAAAAAAGTGAAAATGAAGTGAGGCAAAGTGTGGTTGTCCTGTATGACCAACACATAAACTACTATTCTACTGAACAAAAGACAATAAAGTGGTATATGAAACTGTTTTTTCAACTTTTGAACTTTGACAATTGTAAATGCTTACATACTGTACAAAATGCAGACCAACTAGCCAACATTGTGCCAGAAGGCCTTCAGAATAGATTTGGTTACTTGCCTTGTTCAGCCTATACTTCAAAGCAGACAAAGTCCTTCTAGTATACCACTTTCAAGGACTGTTCAGACCTCTTCAACTCTGAGATTAACTCTTGGAAGGCATTACCGCAGACTTTTGCAGAAAGGTGATAAAAGAAGATGCAGACTCTGCCTTACAAACAATAATATACAAATGAAATGTAAACTCTGTAATGAATTTCTTTGCATCCAATAATTTGAAGAATTCTGTTTTTCAAAGAAGTTGTAAGTTTCTAATATTTCCTTTTCCTTTGTTTCTTATTTTTGGTTTTTTATTAACAAAACAGTTTTGTATAACTTTTCGATAATCTATACACTTCTGTATGTATAGCAACAATGTGTTGTTTGAGTTTCTGCAACTTTTCATAACCTTATGCACTTTTAAGTACATTGTTCTCCACGAGTGATTACTTTTTGTTTGAATGTACAATAATATTTTCTGAAATTTCTCAACCTTTTAATAGTTTTTTTTTTTACTAAAATGTTTTTGAACAAGTTTTCCTTGATGTATACTATTTTGTATGCAGAGTAATTACGTTCTTTTCATGTGTTCTTTGAGTTTGTACAACTTTCCATTATTTCATACAGTTTGTATGTACATTGTTCTCCATGTATGTGATTACTTTTTATTTGAAGGTAAACTAATGTTCTAAAACTTCTTTTTTTCTTCTTTTTGATATTGGTTTTTACTGAAAAATTTTCTTAGAAATTTTCCTTGATCTATACACTTTTATGTATTTTTTTTCCATGTGTTAAGATCAGCTTATCAGTGATAAATTTATTTCATTGACTTTCTCAAATTACATGAAGAAGCTTTTCATGAATTGCCAATCTTTAGTTTTGTATAACTTATTTGTACTCTATCTCAATGCCAACTAGTAGAAAAATAACACAAGTTTAATAAACAATTATATTCGTCTATAATGAAGCTCATACAAAGTACAAATCTCTTACTCTTAGAACTAGTGTACCAGTACTTTGTAAAATACAATAACATATTGGTTACATACATTACATAAGTATATATATATTATGAATATCATTTTCAAATAAATACTTAAATGCCAGTTATTTTTCTTCAAATCTAGAACAATAAATTAAAAAATAATCGGAAAACAATGATCTTTACGACTTACAATGCTACAAAGTCTTTAAATTGTTGCACTTGTGAGTGTACTTGCTAACCCTAGTCCAAATTCACACAAGTAGATAGTAAAAATAATTTTTCTAGACTTTATATAAGCATTTTGGAATACAAAAAATATATAAATTATTATAACAAGATCCCAAAAATCAACTGCAATTTACCAGGATTCATAAGTAAATTGTTTTTGGGTCTAAAAAATTTAATTTCTGTTCACAAAATAACCTTGATTGTAATACTTCAAATTTTAAGTGTAAGAGCTTTTCTCTCCTAAATAAATTAGGAAGAGTGAGAAAATTATGTAGAAGAAATGTAGAGCTTTCTATTAGTTATAGTTATTTGTATACAAAAGTAGGTACAGATAAACAAGTCTTCTCAAATGACGAAGAGGTGGGCGGAGCCAATATGGTGGATTCGCTAAATGTCATGATATCTCAGCAAATAGAAAAAGTAGGAGGTTCTTATTTTATATTCTAGCTTGTCAATATCTGAAATTCATTGTGCTTAATGTTTCTCAATTTATTTTTACATAATGCTATGTTCAATATCATTCTGTAGAAAGTCGTGGCATGCACACTTTTACCCTGATTCGTGTATATGGGGTTAATAACTTTACATTTAGATGGTATTATATCTGATTTTATCTATGATAAAGGGTTATTTATTATAAATTTTCGTTGTTGGAGGGTAGTTTCTTAGTGTTTGCCATGTTATGGGTTTATTTAATTTATATGGGGTATTTGATGCAAGATTTTCTATGTTTAAGGGTTATTCTCTTCTATCTTAACATGCAAGGGTATTTTATGTTTTGTAATTATATGAAAGTCTTATTTTATATAAGGTAAGGATTTTAAAAGGTTGTTTACAGGTATTTGTCATCATTTCATGAGTTATTTATAATGTTCTTTCTGTGGTTAAAGAGGTATTTTGAAGTAATGTTCGACGCTTTTATTTATGTATTGTTTTAAATTATGTATTCTGTTAGACTATCCCCTCCTAAAGAGGATAGGTTTTTCCGTATTTAAAGATTATTTTCATGTTTTCATTGTTATAAGTATTTTCTTTGTTCTTGTATTTTTTGTTTAATTTGTGAGTGTGGTGTGTTCAATCACCTCCTGCTAAATGGGAGGGTGAGAGCAGTAAACCACTTTAGTACTTTATTTCATATAGTTGTTTTTGCCTGTATAGTGGTAAATTTTGTACAGCAAGTGGTTCTGCTGTGATAAAAGATATTTATTTTGATTTCTTAGACAATAAAAAGAAGATTAGAATGCATACCCACAATAAGTGAGTTGACATCCTTCCTCCCTTTAGTGGTTCAGTCTTGTTACTTTCTTTCTCTTGACATCAAATGCTTTAATACTAAACATGAAAATCTTCCAGAAAAGAGCAGGTTCTTCCTGTTGTTACCTAATGGAAAACTGAACTAACAAAATTTGCTCAGAACCAGAATGTTAGCTCATTTTCTCTGTTGAATGGACAAAGTCACCTCATAATCTTTTTTCCCTGACAGCATTGGTCGTCTGCCAGTTTCAGTCGACATCATAATCAGCCAGACAAGGATATTTAAGTGCTAACCTGTTAAAACTGGATTCTACATATAATAATGAAACATTCCTGCAACCTGCTAGAGAACAAAGGGATAAGAAACTAGAACAAGACAATGTTAACATCTCTATGGACATTACTGGATAATATGTTGCCACCGTGACAATGTGGAAATTGCGCTGTGGCAGTTGAGACATCACCTACTAGAAACACCTAGAATAAGACAATACATATAATACCCTTTAACAAAGATACAAAAATGTAAAATTAAGAAGAGCAAAGAATGAAGTAAACAAAATGCAGTAGTACAGGGTCCACTTTAGGAGTGTACAGATTGATCACTAAGAAAAATAAAAAACTTAACATCAATGAACATATCTAAATATTAGCTTTAACAATGATTTCTGCTGATGCTCTCATACTGACCGAAATTCCTCTAATTTGGGCAGGTCCGAGATTACCTTTAGGTTGCTTGTGGAAAGTCTTCCCTTGGTATCTACTAGGATTCCTTTGAATATTGATCAGTTGAAAAAATGAGAGAGTGGCCAGTATCAAATCTTAGATTACGTTTATTTAGAAGCAAAAATTACCAAGTAGAAAATACAAAGAGAAAATCATGGAGATTTAAATTATGTGCAGATATCTTCATTTTATATGTAATTATCATTCCTGAATAAAAATAACATGATTACTTAAAGCTTCATGATAAGTTGATTTATATTATATTTATCTTGGATCTATATGTCAATTTGTTATTTTTTAATGAAAGTTAATCTAAATTGAGATACATACAACCATCATAGAAAGTTAACTTAAATATATATATATATTAGTTTTATATAATATTTGTTATTGCTGAATAGAAGCATTCTACGTGAAGATTATATACATATATCTTGGACATTCTTGGTTTCATATGCTAATAGTTATTCCTGAATAATTTATCAAAGAAAAGATTACAAACAATCATCACAAAAATTTCATTTATATCACATATATCTCAGTCTTATATAGTAATTATTATTCCTCAATAAAAATAACTTAAGTGAAAATTACACCACCATGAAAAGTTAATTTATGTTTCATATATTTTTGTTTTGTATGATAATTGTACTCTTCAATAAAAGAACTCTGAACGAATATTACATACAACTATATTGATAAGTTAACATATATATCTTCATTTCATATAATAGTTTATATTCCTGAATATAAGTAATCTAAGTGGAGATCACAGAGAGCTGTCAGAGAAATGTTATTTCTGTTGCATTTATCTCGGTTTATATGGTAAAGTAAGTTATGTGCATATATTATCCTTTAGTATGAAAATTGTTATTTGTGAATAAAAGATACTTCATCAAAGACAGAAAACATACTAAGTTAAATTATGTGCATATATTTTCGTTTTTTATGGTAATTGTTATTTCTCAATAAAAGTAGTTTAAGTGAAGATGACATACTACCATCATGATAACTTACCATATATATAAGTTTTATAAAATAACTGTTATTCCTGAATACAAGTCTTCTAATTGAAAATTACATACAGCTCTCATTGTTCTTATTTTATGTTGCACATATCCTTGATTTATATGACATTTCTTGTTCTTTAGTACAAGTTATCGAGGTGAAGAATACACACAAACATCATGATATTTAATTTCAGTGCATATGTCGTCCTTTAATATGGTCATATTTATTCCTGAATAAGAGTTATCTATGTGAAGATTCTTCTCATCCATAATGGTAAATTGAGTTATATTAGGATAATATATGTCGCATATATCTCTGTTTTGTATGGGAACTGTGATACCTAAATAAAAGTAATCTAAGCAAAAATTACATACAACCATCATGGTAAGTGATTTAATTTTAGTGCATATAGCCTCCTTCAATATGGTAATTTTTATTCCTGAATACAAGTTATCTGTGTGAATATTACTTGATTTTATATGGTAATCATTATTACTGAATAAAAGTAACCTAAGAGAATGGGTAGTCTTTAAAACTTTCTGAAAAGTGAGTTCTTTGTTATCAAGTCTAAGTGTTTTTTCTAAATAATAGCAACTTAAATAAAGGCAACATATGACCATCATGGTTAGTTATATGATGTTACGTATATCACAGTTTTATATTGAAAATGCTATTCCCAAAGAAAAGTAATCTAAATGAAGATTACATACAACTGTCAAGGTAAGTGGATCTGTGTAACGTATATATATATCCTGGTTTTATATGGTAATTATTTATGTAAAAATGTAGTCTAATTGAAAGTTACTTACCTCCAATATGGTAAAGTTATTCCTTTACATACATTGCCATTCAATGTGATAATTGTTAATCATCTAAAAGTAATTTAAGCATAGATTACGTACTGCCTCAAAGGTGATGGAGGTAATATTTTCACCCCTGCGTGTTTGTCAGCAAGATATCTCAAATGGCTGGATGGATTTGTACAAAAGTTTGTATACGCTTGGAATATAACCCAACTTAGAAGTGATTAGTTTAGGAGGGTCAGGGTCACAGTAAGGTCACAAAAAAAAAAAAAAAAAAAATCCCTACCTGTTAACATGGGGACAGATTTTTCACACCATTTTTGCTCTATAACTCAATCAAAAATCATTGGATTTTGATGAAACTAGTGGACATATGTAGAATATTATTCCTCACTCTTCTGCCAAAAATAGTCTGTGTCATTGATAATGATGGACATATGGACACATTTTTGTATTTTGAAAATTCAAAATAAAATCATTTATAAAGATATCGAGCTCCAATCTTATATGCACACACTGAAGACCTACTTTCATCACATTAGTTCTGTTTTTTTTTTCTGATTAATACTGTACAAATGAGGTTATATGTAAGTTGTTCACATGGCTCATTTTCCATTACAAAAAATTATAAAGGAAGGATAACTCAAACAATTGGTCAAAGAGCAAAAAATAATGTTATTTTCAGACCCCTTGGGTAAATATTCATGTATATACGGCTTTTATTCTGGCCTCGATTGAATCCAAAGGTTGATTTCTCTATTATTCACTAATAAGTAACCATTTTTTTCAAGGGGACCAATTTTACCTCTATTTTTCTTTATCATTTGGCCAAAAGTGATCGGATTATGATCAAGGTTGGTTGGTTGGTTGGCATTTTATGGTGCAAAGCAATTAGGCTATCTGCGACAAACAACCGGTAAAAAACGTGAAAGTAAAACTGTTATAAAATGTAAAAAATAAATTGAGTTAAAAGTAAACAATGTTCAAAATTCAGATAAAATATTTAAATAGAATTAAAAAGGCCAATGGCTCGTAAAAATACAAGCAAGTTGGACAGTGTCACCATTGCCAATGTGAGGAATGGTAGGCTTACAGTCAAAGATAAGCCGAATGAACTCGGGGACCACGGGAATAACAACATCAGTGAGTCAGAGCTCAGGATTGGGGTGTACACTGTTTCCTGTGGTCCACTTCAACAAGAAATTGAGGGCAGTCTGAAGCTGTTGCTCAATACACCTCATGTTTACTGATACCACAAGTTCAACAAGCCAATCTGCTCATCCTGACATACTAACCTAAGCTTAGCATTTAGCCCTAGTGACCTACTTTTAACTTTATCCCCACAGTTAATTCTTGGCAATATCCCTGACAAAATTTAATGCTTGAATAAAGTTTAGAAACAGTAGACAAAACATTTCAAAGTTGATGTTTTCTGCTCACTTTCAGCCACTCAATATTTGCCACAACAACTTGTATATTTGTTAGCTAAAACAGAGGTGTAACCAACAGTACCTGATACATAAAGCAAGACTCTGGCTTGTCCAGCATCCACTGAACTAAATCTATTGTTCATGTGTTAGCAAAAATGCAATCCATGCTATCTTTAGTCTTACTAATTCCTGTTTGCACCTTTGGGTATAGATAGACTCCTGATCTTTGTCCGATTAGAAGCCAAATTCAACCTTGTGTTTATATCACTTCAATTTAATTGCTAGTGTGAAAGACCTACATATACATGTTCTGACAAATGGAAATACACTAGATGTGAATGGAGAGGTCATGCTTTAACTATGTCTAGGTGATACTGCTAATGGAACGTAGGTAGTTGTTGCTGACTTCAATTTTTGCCATTGGTATTCTTGGAACGAATGTACTGCAGAGCTTATTGGTCAGTTTTGCCTGTGCGATGGACGAACTGATTTTCTGTAGATATTATCCAATACTGTTAAGATTGACCCAAAGAACAGTGGATTACCTAACTGATATGAGAGAGGAAGTCACAGTACCTCCATATACATAAGTGGTTTTCTGTAAGTCATATGAGCCCACACATGAAATGGGCTGTTTCCTGTCCAGAAAACAAACATTATTAGCTTGGGTAAATATATCTGTCAAAAGGAGGATGAAGATCTGGTATTATTATAAATATATAAGCAGTTGGTTATCAAGCTGTACTCTGGAATATTCATTAGCATCTGAAATTCCCGGTTAAGGATTTTGCACACAATCTAGAGTCTATGAAGCAGCAACTTGGACATGCATTGATAAAATATGCAGATCTGTTTATGTGACCAAATGGCTAATTGGGTCAAACCATAACCTAACAAAATCACACAGATACAGGGGCATTGCGGATGCAGTCAGTGCTTAAGCACAGAATATATTAAAGGATAGGATCACAGCCTTCAGAGAGTGCTTAGTTGTCTCCATTAGTGACTGTTGGGAAGAAGGAATGCACACCCAGGTTTTGCAGTGATCTTAGCCGAGGAAACACAGCATCTTAAGTTGACACCTTTCCAGTACTGAAAACAGATGAATAGCTGAATGTGTTGGAAGAGAACTGTGTTAGCTTAGTACACTAGCAAGTCGAACTGGATGACAAGAGCAGATCTAAAATAGTTTTTAGCATGAGATGGCTTATACGAGTTTTGAATAATGCTATTTGGCGTATCTAATATTCCTGCTACTTTCAAGAGGCAATTGGGGTTACACCATAGAGGGTTGCAATGGGAGAAATGCCTTATCTATGTTGACATCTTGGTGTTTGATTGCACATTTGAGTCTGTAGCTTAGAACCTATAAATGGTATTCCAGTGGATTAAAAAGAGCAGGCTTGAAACTACGATCCAGAAAATACATGTTCATGTACATTGAAGTGAAGTTTCCCGGTTATATTGCAAGTAAAAAAAAGCATCACCATGAATCCTGATAAAAATAGCAGTGGTGCAAGATTGGCCTTAACCTATGGCCAAACCTGAAGTCCACTGTTTTCTTACATTTACATCATATTAATAAATGTTTCTATCCATGTTTCATAGATTGCCTCACTGTTATCGGCTCTTACTAAGACACATTACAATGGAAGGAGGAATTTGATCAAACATTCCAGTCATTAAAGTGTTGAAGTGTGCTTTAGTAGAAGCCCTAGTGAATTCCTGCTAGACACCAATGCCAGTGAGAGTGGAATTGCAACACTTTTATTCAAATTACAGGACAAAGTAGAATACTTTGTCATATACTCAATATTGTGAAATACAGATACTGCATGACAAAGAAGAAACTGCTTGCAGTTGTTGTTGTTAAATTAAAACACTTGTATGATAGAAAATTTGCTGTTTGAGTGGATTATGCATCATTGAAATAGTTCATGAATTATAAAGCATTGAAGAGATGGTAGCACACTGTATAACAGCATTGCAGGAATATGTTTTAATCATAAATTACTACTGAGGTCTAAAACACATAAATGCAGATGAACTGTCTCACTAGACAGAGAGATTCGGTCCATCAAATGTTTGAATTATGAACATTGTGTGAGAGTTAAGATCATTTCTGCTAGAATGACAAGTCATACAGTAGAAGGTTCCATAAATAGATAGATGATATGATTATAATTTCGTGAGCTCTGGAAAAAGCAATTGAAGAACAGAGATCTTGCCTGAGATCTAGCAAAGCATGCCTGGCTCAGATTGAGGAATGCATGAAAGATGAATGTAGCCTGTTGCACGTGTATGAGCAGTTCCAATTGCAGGAAGGTGGGCTGGACTGTACTGTTTTTACCAGCCGCTGAGTAGTGGCTCTTACAGTGTGTTTTACAGCTATTGGCCCAGAGAGTTTTGAGGCACAAGATTCTCCAAATTTTGCATAACACAAAGATTAGAATTACGAGGTTGATATTATAAGGTACAATGTATGCACTACATTGTACGGTTACCATTTGAAGTTAGCACTTTTTTTTTTATTACAAAATTAATGGAATCAAAAATTTAGAATGCTTAGCACTAGTAGACATAATACCTAGTGCATCAAGCATAAACTGTTTGAACAAATGATGGAGAGTGAAAACACACATGAAAGGGCTTCGAGACTCTTGCTTTCTGAGTTCCAAGTGAGTTTTATGAAGCAGAACATCTGAGATGTTGTACAAAAATCCCTCACATGACATAATTGAATGACAAAAGCTCTACAGAGAATGCCACATAGTCCTCACTAGATTTTTTTGCCAGCACACCTAAAAGGTGTATAACTTCACCACATGCAAAGAAAGCTGTGTTTGATTGAATTGCATATTGATATATACTAAAGTAACAAAATGAATAATCAATCCAAATTCACAAAAATTTTAGCTGGAAAAATATTTGCTCACCTGAACTAAGTCAGTGATTTCATGATGCATGAGCTTGACAGTTCACAGAGGACGACACTTTAATAAAGGAGAGCTACCAACAGTAAAGCTTCAGAAAGTTACCCAAGATAGTTACAAAGTAATTTCAGTGGGAGCCAGAGGCAGTTTGTTGAAAGCTATAAGTGTGTGTGATGACATGTAATGAATATAAATGTGTATGGGCATATACATGTCTAAATAAATGTTTCTAGTCCCACATGTGTAAGCATGTTACAAGAGGTAATTCATGATTGTGTATAACACAAATAAATCAACTACATAGAGAAAATGAGTAAGTCACCAGCAAGTGAAAGTTAACATTTTCCTAAGTTAAAATGTATTTCGAATAATACTTACCCCTCCAATTTTTTCTCGCACGCTCGTCATTTATACCCCACTCAATTGTCCTTGGCAATATTTATCTTGTGACACTCTTCACCTATGTAAATGTGCCCTCTATCCTGGTACTATATCTAAGCATCTCATTCAGTTAATGTTATCACTTTTTCCAGACTGACTCAATCCTGGACCAAGTGCCTCCTCAATGAGAAACATAAGACACCACCACGGAATTGTCAGAGCAAAGCGTGGCGATTTTCCTCTTAATAAGCCCAGACCATGATGCATTGCCTGTTGAAGAACAAGAAGGACTAAAACATTGTGTAGCCTCTTCATCCGTGCATAGACTCTGTAACTCTTCACTGTTGGTATATGCACCCTGTCATTGGTGAAGAGATGGAACTCTGGACATGGTAATAGTAGAGGAACCCATGTCATAGTACTGTCCTAACTTAACAAGCCCTAGAGATTGAAGAATGGTCCTGATTAAGGAAACTGGGGAATCTCATGAATCAATTTTTATGATCTCTTGATCACATAAAGTCCATTAAATGGATCTCTTGTACTATCATCCCAAAGACATGAGAGATGCAAGCGATGCCCACATTCCAGAAGAGAAAGAACCATCCATGCAGTGAGAGAAGGAGAGGTGAGTAAGAGTCGGGTGACCTATTCAATGGCATTAAGACAGATGGGAGACAGCTTAGCATGATTTAAGAGATAAGATGAAAAATAGAAAATATCCAGACTGATGACATAGAATTGGTGCATGAATAGAAGTCTCAACCCTGAAAATGAAGCCTGCTTTGGTTGTTTCTGAAAGTAGAGTCAGGATGTGATGGTCTGACAATTGATGAGATGGTGCCAGTAGTAACCAGTTGTCCATGTAATGTTGTATGTACAGTGCAATGAAATGAAAGTGATAAGAAAGAAACTTGTACGACACAGCCGAACCCTTGTGAAGGCAAATGCGAATCCGAAAGTAAAAAAATGAAGAACTGCAGTACCTGACCCTTGTGCCACTATGGCAATGTATAGATAGAAATCGACTATAACAAACTACAATCCCAGTGTAAAATGTCGACTCAGATTAGAAATGAGTAACTTGTAAATATTGGAGAATCAGGCATTGATATACATGAGAAAGATCAATGATTGAACACCAATCTCCTATCTGCATAGGCCCAACAACTGACTGGAATAAAATCTCTGAAGAACTATCATGACTCTCACTACCACCACACCAACCAAACTATGACAGCTCTAGAAAAAAGTTCAAAATCCCTATGATCTGCAGGAGACATAAACCCTACAGCTTGGGTGGATAACAGTGGTGAAGATGTGAATTAAAGGACTGATCTTGACCCAAGAACCTGCAGTGCTCCTGGATCTGTCGTTAAGATTATCATACATCTAGAAATTCTCAGAGCTGAGCCCCACAGACCCTGAAAGTATACAGTAATCACCGATGCTGTTGGTAGCAATCTGGCTGAACATCAAAATCCTTGGATATACACAGAATCTATTCTGGGTACCAATGATGTCGGGACCCATGAATAAGGGCAGAACTATGATCCCCTGTAGGAGTCAATGAAATTTGGGACTACAACAACAATAGGGAAAAATGTAGAAGTCAAAAATTGAACTAAGTTGCATGCTAACAATGGATTCAGCTCATCATCAACGAAATTGGTGATCCTGAGAGCCTTCTAACAAAGTGAATTGAAAGAAAAACAAAATATTGGATTTTAGAGTTGTAAGTATGTTGTTGTTGTTGTTCGTCCTTCGAAGTTTGAAGAAGACCACGACATCATTTGGTCTATCTGTGGATACGGAGATGGCTCAGGAGTCCTATCCGAGCCAGGAAGCCTCGACCACATTCCCGGCATATATGGCTTGGTGTCGACCGCACCCGATCCTTCTGAGCTGCACGCTTCCCCTCGGCAACCAATCGATGTTTACATTCTGCTGTCACCAAACCCTGCCAGACCTTCGTTCTCCAAAGAAATCTATCCTGGGCGAGCGACTCCCAGCTCACATGGTTGATGTCGAACTCTTGCAGGGATAGTTTTAAACAGTCTTTAAAACGTTTCTTCTGTCCTCCAACGGATCGTTTACCTTCACTAAGTTCACCATAGAGAACTTGCTTCGGTATTCTATCAGCTGGCATTCTCACGAGGTGACCGGCCCATCTGACTTGTGCTCTCTGGAGAAGCGTGTATACACTAGGGACACCAGCACGTTTGAGAACATCT
>NW_013666517.1:348874-355083 GCF_000517525.1 Limulus polyphemus
CAACAACACGCGTGCCATTATTTTCCCGGCAATACATAGCAAGGAGATGCCTCGGTAAATGTCGCAGGCGTGACGATGCTGACATTCTTCAGTCACTGAGGGATTTGCTCCGTGTCCCATATACTCTGGAATAGTTCAGTCAATTCCCGAATGAGAGCGTGTCCCCCACATTTAAACACTTCCGTCGGAATACCGTCCGATCCTGGAGCTTTCCCGCTTGACGTGCGGTGGATTGCTCCTTTCACTTCCTCTTCTGTTATAGGATGCACGAGATTCTCATTGATATCTATTTGAGGTAGGCGGTCAATGGCCTCATCGTTTATAACGAATGGTCTGTTCAGAACGCCTTCAAAGTGTTCAACCCATCTATCTAGAACCTGCTTCAGGTTTACGAGGAGCCGGCTGCCATCTGAACTCAACAGTGGGAGCAAGGTAGCACACTTGGGTCCATAAACCGTTTTCAATGATTCATAGAAGCGCTTGCTGTCATTCTGGTCGGCATAGCTTTGGATTTTCTCAGCTTTGGCACCGTACCATGCAACTTGCATCTGTCTCAGTTCCTTTTGCACCTTCCCCTTGGCATTTGCAAAAGCCGCTTTCTTGGATTCCAAAGCAGGATCAATTCTGGTAAACCATAAAAACCTGATGCTTCTCGGTTAGCAGATCCTGGATCTTTTTGTCACTCTCATCAAACCAATCCTGGTGCTTGCGTTTGAGTGGTCCAAGGTGCTGTGAAGCAGTAGCACGGAGAACTTCTTGGAGCTTCGTCCACCGCTCTTCGGGATCAGCATCAGCAACGGCATTCATGATGGTATATTCCAGTTCCTTCCAAAACTCCTCAGCAACTTCAGGAATCTTCAGCTGGGCAACATTCAATCTCCTTAACATTTTTGACCTTGAGGTCTTCTCCGTGACACAACTCTTACAGCCAGTCTGGAAATGATCAAACGGTGGTCAGTCCAGCACTCTGCCCCACACATGGCTTTTGTTACCCTCACGTCGCACGCATCATTCTTTCGAGTAATGACATAGTCGATCAGGTGCCAATGTTTGAATGCGGGTGCATCCAGGATGTCCTGTTGCGAGTGGGCAAGCGAAAGAGAGTATTTGTGATGGTCAAGTCATGGACGGTGCACGTTCGGAGTAGCAGTAGGCCATTGCTGTTGCACGTTCCAATACCATGCTTCCCAACCACACCCTCCCAGGTCACATGATCTGAGCCTACACGTGCGCTGAAGTCACCAAGAATGACTAGCTTATCGTACCTTGGAACGGAAGTGATGACAGACTCGAGGTCTTCGTGCCCATGTCCAATAAACTGGAACATTAACACATTAGTGAAGCCAAAAATGGTACTTCCAGAGCTGAAATCCATTCAAGGATCAGGTGGGCTCCAGGAAAGTGTTTCAAAGCTGGAGGACCAACAGCAAACTGCAGCAAATGTCCACAGTTACTACTGGTAGAGTAACTACATTGGTGTTTCAAATCACTACCAACCCCAGCACCAATGAAAACATTGAAGCCTAGATATGAGGTAAATCAGGGGGCTTCACCATAACAGCAGTCAAGCCACTGCTGATCAAGAGATTCCACTTGTAACAGATATTAAATTTACAAATGAACAATGGTTTATAATATACAATTTAAATTTTTATTTAAACCAATAAACAGTTGTAAAAGTCACAGTTATCATATGCTATACAAGTACAACAGCCATGGTCATGTGACTACTAGTTTATAATTCGAAAAAAAATATTATGCCATCTGTATACTTTCTGATTTTTAACACTTCATCCTTATTTAAGATCAAGTTGTTTTGCTGTGCTTCATTATTTCAATGGTTTCTCTGATATTTCTAATAGTAATATTATTTGGTTGAGTCAAAATAGCTGGTTTTTCCACTGGATGATATGTCCAGTATAATTTACATGTTCAACTAATGCAGAATTTTCACTTTTGTTTTTAACATTTCTCTTATGTTCATTTATTTTAAATTTTAAGTTTATTCTAGTTTGACCAATGTATGCATGACCACATTCACATTCAACTTTATATATATATATATTTGTTTTTTTCCATTAGATTTATTTCATCTTTAGTTTTATTTGATATCTGACAATTTTATTCAATGGTCTGTAAATGGCAATAAGATTATTTGTTTTTTGAATTTAGGAAAGATTTGACATGATAAACCTGGGATATATGGTAAAAAAAAAATTTCTTTTTTTTTCTGCTTTATCAAATGTTGATTTTAGTTTACTTTTTTGTTCAACATTTATTCTAAGTTTCCCCTCAGCTCTATCAGCAATATGAAATCTGCTGAATTAGATCATAGTTTTTAAAAGACCTGTAAAGATAACAGTAAAAAGCTGACATTTTTGTGACTTTGGGTGACATGATTCTTGATGTAGTGGCATAATAACAAAGAATGTTTTACGATAGACCGTAGTTTCTAACTTAATCTGACCTTTAACCTTTTAATATTAGGCTCTATTTTGCCATTAGGTTTGACTTACACTCATTACAATTGAATTTATTTATTACCAGGATATTCAGTTATGTGCTGTCATGGGTAAAGCTCACAAGCCACCAACTTGAGGAAATGTATGTAAAAAAAAACAAAGAAACAACTCTGAGACTAAGTAACATGAAACATTTATTTAATTGAACAAATTCCAACAATTTATATTCACATTAAGTATATCTTGTGAACAATTCCTATACTATACTTATTAACATTTTCATGATATTTGATAAATCATTAAGTAACTTAACTTTGACTAGACACTCTGTCATGATATACTGTATACTAGCTACATTACTAGATGAAGTAAAGAAGGCAGTTAAACTTACATGAAGTTCAAATGGTGAAGGTTTTCTACAAATACTAAGGCTATCCTTATCACGAAGGATTCAGTGAAGAGCAGAAGGGCTATCTTCTTTGCACCCAAACTATGGCTTCTTTTGCTTAATTATTTGGGTGTTGGCATAGTTTTACATTTAACCAAACACAGCACATATTTCTTGGCCTTTGATTGGTTGTTGATATTGTTCTAAAATGAACCAAATTCATAACTACTGTTCATGGCTCCCATGTGGTTACTCCTCACGTACCAATAAGTCGCAGCATCAGCATTGAGACATATTGTCAACTCGTATGTTTTCTTTCTCAATTTCCTTAGAGTTTGGCATGTACCTCTGATGTTCCTAGAAAACAGGCCACTTGGCATCTGCACTGTATATGTTTCCTTCCATACACCCCTGCTCTATTGGGCTAAGGTTTAGTGTTTTTCTTTCATTATCACCTCAACTCTGAACTCCTCCTTGAACATGGTGTGAGATATCCATCAACAGCTTGGTAGTACACCTTAAGCTCCATAAAATTCTCACTAACTTCTGTGTATCAGTATCCAAACACTTTTCATTACTTTGTTTGGTTGACCAATACACACTGTAGTTTTCTATGGCATTAAATTTTCCATAATCATTACCAACCAAATGTTATACTAAATATTTGCTAATTGTTTTAACTAACCTCAAATTGGCAAGCTAGAAATGTTAACTCATATTTTCTTTCTCAATTTCCTTAGAGTCTGGCAAATACCTCTGATGTACCTAGAAAATAGGCTGCTTGGCCTCTGCTCTGTATGCATTTCCTTCCATACACCCCTGCTCTGTAGGGCTCAAACTTAGCTTTTCCTTCATTATCACCTTAACTCTGAACACCTACCTGAACATGGTGTAAGAAATCCATTGATAGCTTGGTAGTACACCCTAGACTCCATAAGATTCTCACCAAATTGTGTGTGTCAGTGTCCAAACACTTTTCATTACTTTGTTTGAGTGACCAATATATACTGTAGTTTTTTATGGCATTTAATTTTCCATAATTATTACCAACCAAATGTTATACTAAACATTTGCTAATAAGCAATTGTTTTAACTAATTTCAAATTGGCAAACTACAAATGACCTACTAACAACCCCATAGACCACAATTACCATGCAAATGACATCACAGCAGATCCCAGTATTAAAGTTACCTTTCCAAGAAATGTCTATAAAATGGACAGAGACCTGGGCTTTATACAATGATGAGGAGAACCAGTTGAACCAGAGGAGAAATTCCACTTGCCCAAATGGAAGAAGAGATCCATAAACTAATATGTGTGGACTTAGCATGGACCAGAAAAACCTTGGCCCAGGCCTGAAATAATCAGTGTGACTATGGTGATTAGTTGTAATTCAACACTTTTAAAAGGTGTGCTGTCAAGATTGAGGTGAGGGAAAAAGGGCCTTGTATTTGTGGTTGGGTGAGTAAATATTGTATATTTTTGAATTCAAAAGTGGCATGTGGATTAAATGTATCCCACCATGTTTTTGAGTGTTTATTTCCAGGTATCTTATTTTTATAAGGGATCCTTCTTCTTGTGTTGTATTTTGTATCTTTCAATTTGTGATGTATTTTAAAGTGTTTTATTGATATTTTAATTGCTTAGCATGTTTGCAATGTTTTAAAAAATGGTTTATTTAAATCTCTGTATGATTTATGATACTAATAGATCTTTGAAAATGTTATACGTTCAAGCAACTTATTTTAGTTAATGCTTCATGTTGTATTAATTGTTCTATGAAAAATGGAATTTATCGTGTATTTTGCAACAATGATTGAAGTTGTATCATTATTGAAGGCTACCGTTATGACATTAAATGACATATTCATTCTTAACCCTTTCACATGCAATTTCTTAACATATCCTCTCAAAAACTGGTAAGATTTTGTTAAAAATCATAAGTATCTTGTACACATAGAATGACATTATTATAATTAAGTGTTTTTACTAAATTATGTTATTTTTCTATTGCAGTTACTTGTACTCAAACTATTAAATTGAGTGCAAGGTGATTTTCATTTTAAGTATAAAAATACTTTTCCTTGTCTTATAGTTTTCATATTTCATTTGCATAATATCTAGAACCTACTAAATAGATATCAAATGGTTTTTAAGGCAAATGTTAATATTTGATTTTCTCTACCATATCATTAACTGTAACTATTATTATCAACATACAATGCAATAATTAAAATTAGGAAATAGAAAAAACAACTTACTTTTTAATTTTTTGTATAATATCTTTAAAGATATTGTTTTGGTTATATATTCGTAATTTCAGGTCTTTTTCGTTTTCCATATAGTTAATTTTTAATGTTTTATTTTTCTTTCTTGTCCTTTACCATCTATTACTCATCTCAATACAAGTCAATAGTGCCCTCGAGGCATATTACAGTGTGTTTGGGAGGCATGCGCAACCCTTCAGCAAAATTTTGATGCAGCACGTAATATCGTAAGCCTTGAGAACAGACTCAAAATATGAAGTATATTTTAAAATGTTTAAACCTTTAATTATGAATTTTAAAATATAAATAATACATATTTAACTAAAATATAATACTAAGACCTAAATACAATTTAAACTGCATCTCTAACTATAACATATTTAGGTAAGAAACAACCATAATTGCTATAGTCAAGCAGCCAACAATACTATAATCAGTGTACTCTGTGACTACAACTGTGTGCCAACTTCAAAATATCCATTGTTAGATTATAGTGTAAAATAAGCTTTTTCTAATGACCATACACATATGTATGTAACACTTAGATATAGGCTATAAAGCTCAAACAAATCATCTTTTGAAGGTGGGCATGGCAAGGGTGGAAAAATTTATTGCCTCTTTCAACTGCATTTATTCAGAGAACTTTGAAATATCAAAATGTTATGGAAGCATCTTATACCCTCCACATACATCTTCATGACTGCCATTGTGTTATTGAAGATACAGAGTGACAAAGTAGTAAATATTCATAGCTTGTTAGTCACACGACAATTCATCTCAAATTTTAAGTAGTTTTAAAGGTTTATTTTGAAATAAAGGACTTAAAACTTTGAATCATAACATACATCACAATATTACTTTCATTCACATATGTTGATAGTAAAGGTGTTTAATTAAATTTTGAGTGTAACACAGTGACTTGTGCAGAAAAATGTTTAAAGGGGTACCTGTAGTGAAATGGTTAGAGTTCATTTTCTATTGGGTAAGATATAATATTGATTTGTACCTGCTTTCTTGGTTCTCTAAAGTCATTTGGTTAGGGAGTGGCATTGATATATGTCTATGTATTGTTACGTCTCTGTATGTTTGC
>NW_013666517.1:355537-365861 GCF_000517525.1 Limulus polyphemus
CCGCTGTCCTTCTTTCTCTCTGCCTGCTTCGTCTCCGCGATGTCTCTGTATCTGTCTCCACTATTGCTTCGACTCCGTCTGTCTCTCACACTGTCTAGCGCACTTATATACGATAATACTGCCTGTTCTAGAAACTTCTAAGACTCTCAACACGTGCTACCAGCCTCAGTTGACGCAACGCTGTCGCAACACACTAGCGAATCTTCTAGAATATTCGTCACGTGACCCCGCTGTCATAACACACTAGCAAATCTTCTAGAATACTCGTCACATGACCCCCACTGTTATAACAGTATTCTATTTAATTGAATGTGCATAGAGTTGATCCATTAGAACAACCCTGTACTGAAGAAATAATGTTGACTATGATTCTGAAATTATGATGTGAATCTTAATGAAATGTGGCAAGTTTTAGTCAACAGTACAAGTCTGTTGAAAAACAAATTGTTAATAAAGTTTTTGTACAAAAGATACATCTGTGAAATGCTGAAATTAGTCTGACTCAGACAAATTAAAGTGCAAGATGATGTTCATGGAAGAAGAGAAATACTTTTGTCCATTCTACAATTTACAAAACCTCTACAATCTCCTAAATGAATATAAAAACTTTTCAGAATTCCTGTATATTGGTCCTGGTATTTTCTTTACACTAATATGAACTGTTGCAAGATCAGCAATGCAGAATAACATGAAATGATAACTTTCACACCAAATGTATAATACCAAGTTGAATGGCACTCTGTACAAGGTCATGGCATATACATTTTGAACCCCACAAATGCACATAAGGGTTAAAAGGTACATGTATGTTGTGCATTATTTCTTTGTTAACCCTATGCATGACTGGGTCAAAATGTACATATCAAGACCTGTTTAACTCCTTTCTTATGGTGACCCTTTTCTGCACGTCACAAGATTTTACGTAGTTACATTTAAATTTTAATTAAGCTATTTTATGATCAATCTTTGTCAATGAAACAAGAATTAAATTTACATTATAGTTCAAAGTTTTATATTATCAAAGTTTTAATTCATTGATGAAAAATCCTTCAAATTTGGTTTTATTCTCTTGTGATCTGCAAGTTCACAAAATGTTAAATTTGTGTCTGTAGTTCGAAGAGTTCTTGACTCATGTTCATATATAAAAAGAATCTAGGTTAACTGCTATGTTTACACATTCTTCTTTCAAGTTCTGTGGGGCACATTTTGAAAAAGGAGAAATAAATTACTCTGAATTCTTGACAGATGCCATGCTCACTTTCTACACATAGTTACAATTTCTCAGCCACCTACACTTAGTTAAGCTAGATGTTTATAACCAATGGAAAGAGCACTTCTTGAAGTACATTCTCTTAACTGTTATTTTAAAATTGGTGCTAAGAATTATATACAGTACTAGTAAACCCACTCTTAGCATTGTTGCTGCTTTGTCCCCGCCACTATATCATTATTTCTCACCTATGTTAGTTAGATAGACAGTTGCATTGTATTTAGGTTCTAGTTTTATACTTTACTTAATTATGTTTTTAGGTGCATATTTGAAAGGTTTAATAATATTTTTTTTAATATAAGCCAATGCCAGCTCGGTTCAAAATGGATAGTGTAATACGTGAATGCCACCACGTTATGCCAAGGGTGAAAGTGCCTCTGCCCACTATATGGTAATACTGGCCGGAATCACCCATTGATACGTATTACAATAAATAACAGTGCTAAAGGACAAGAAATGATAACAAATTATTCAAATAAATTATATGTGAAAATGTAAAGGCTTGCAAAAAAATATGTTTTAAGATTATTTCAGGAAAAATAAAAATGTATGTACATTTTTCCTATGATTTAATTTTAAACATTTCATTGTAATGTACTATATTCTATAAGTTGATGATAACAGCTAGTTAGTAATATCATAAAGTGAAAATAAATATATAAACATTTAACATAAATTAAAAAGAACTCTTGATATTCATTTTGGAGGTTCTAGGGATTATTCAAATGAAATTTGAAAGCTGTAAGTTGAAAAAATAATTTTTTTTATACTCATGTTGTTTTGTTGGTTATGTGAGAAGCTACTTGGGTACATTCCTATAAACTTAAGAGTTAAATAAACAACCATATTTTCAATATACACCAGTAAATGTAGTTTTAAATTAATTTTTTTACATTATCTAAGCTTTAACTTTTTAATTTCAAAACAAAATATTTAAACAACTCTCAAACCTCACTTCTACGTGTCATGTGATGCATCTGTGCTTTGAATTCTCCCTTTCAGTTTTATATGGTGACAGTGGCCTTTGAAGTTTCCTGCTATTTTGAGATCTGTGAATGAGAATTGATGATTCTGCAAGCTCATGCATTTCAGAACAATATTTTCAGCTGCTGTGGATGCTTTCTTCCTACCCCTTCCTTTCTGCCACTCCACACAGCCAATCTCTATGTATCTCTGCACCCAGCAGCTCACAGAAGATTGGTTAAATTTAATTCTTCTAATAATTTGCCTTATTAAAAGTCCCTTTGCTCAAAAAACAATGACTTCTTCTTTTCATGATGGTAACTTGCAACCCTTGGTCACTGTAGCATCACATGCATGTTCTTGCAGTTATGCTTCTATACTGACTCTCACAAAAAATATCTATTTATAGCCAAAATACGAGTGAAGCATCTGTATGCATTAAAGCATCAAAACATACAATAATTTTGAAGTGTGAAAACAATTGGGGATTCAATAAATTTTTCTGCAACCAAATGTGCATGTGTGTGTATATACATTATACATTTAAGCTGTGCTTAACGCAACACACTTTTTTTCCAAATTTTCCATAACTTAGTAGAGTTCTGGAAAAAGTGATGCACCCTCAGTTTTCAATATTTCAGTGAAGCTTAAAACATCCTGCTAAATTATCATCTCTGTTTTTGGCTAAGCAACAGAATATCATGAGTTCTAAGTTTTTGTTTTAATGAGTTTAAATTCAGAAAACAGTTTTATAATTACTTAAAACTTCAAATATCATGTATCATTGTTAGGTATCTCCATCATATATATATACATTTCAGCATAAATATCTTTTACTTTTCTTCACATTTAACATCACATTCATATACTTAGCTACTTGTGCAAGTGTTAGATAACAATATTTTCTAAAAATCTTTCAATATGTATGATCACTTTCTTTTTAATTTCCCACATTTAAGTTCCAGGTTTGTCATACCACACCTGGTAGTCTGGTCTACACAAAAATCTCTTTCTTGTTCCACACAACAAGCACGTCACAACTCTGTGTTTAGATCTCTTTCCTGAAAACAGATTATCAATTCAAAGTTACAGCCTAACAATAAAAAACATAAATACCAACATATAACTAAAGGTACTTAAGGTTAAAATTAAAATTTGTTTATCACGATAACTATAGCTAGAAAGTGATTTAGTTTTCTTTCGTGTTATATCTATCTGAAACTTCATGAATTATTGACTACACATGATTCCTGTATTTAGTCTGTGGTTGGGAGAAAAGTGTCATTATATATCTTGTATATTTGTTCAATAATAAAAAAACAAAACAACTAATGATATATGAATGTAACAATACAAAAAAAAATTACAAGCCAAACAAATTTAGTCTTTTTTGTTTCTTGAACATATATTGAAATGTTGAAGTTGAAGATTTGTAAAAATGTAATGGGATAAAATGCTTAACAATTAAGATAACCGAAAAATTACTCAGTAGTAGAAATCTAGCTAAATATACTCCAAAACATGTACAATAAGCAACAGAACTAGTATCACAAGTTTTGCATCTGTGTTCAAACTTTTATGCACAAAGTTCATGCAGGATCATGATAGTTATTGCTAACTGCAAGCTTGTTAAGCAGTGTGTCTGAATTGATAGGTTTAATCATACACATCCATAATAAAGATTGTTCCATGTTTATCATGCATTCAAAGAGTGCACTACTATTTTGAAATAGAACTAATGACATCTTTATATTTCTTATTTTAAAAATGTTATTTTTGTACAATATATGTTATAACAAACCTGTAAATTAGAAAAGCATAAGATGCATGTACCATACGAGTAATTTAACATAGTCAACTAATCCATACATAGAAGGTTGAATACATTATATCAAAATAATTTTGAATATGCAAATCAATAATTCACAAGAAAAACACATCTGATATAAAGTTGTGGTGGAATAGCATGTGTCATAACTATATTTGACTTTGTTTATATATGAATAAAGAATAGGTATTTAATTGAATAAAGTTGTTTAAACATTTGTTTAACAACAAGTAAAAGCTTGGAATGGTCTATTCTTTCACTGGGGTTGTATCTATGAGCATTCCTCATCAGTGACCCTACTCTATTCAATTATGTACCAGCTACCCAGTGTCGGCTAACAATATGAAGAATTAAATTGTGGCAAAATGCTACAAGTTCTTCAAATACCTATAGAATGATAGGTTTCTTTTTTATAAGTGTAAAACACTTAAATACACCATTTCGATTTTCGATACCTCACTACTATAAAGGCTTGGTTTGGACCAATATTTCATTGGTGGTAGTGTCCAGGGTCACTGATGAGGATTGGAATTCTCCAAAACTAGTCTGGCTCACAGACACACCCCCAATGAAAGAATAGACCATTACAAGCTTTTACTTGTTGTTAAACAAAGGTTTAAATAACTCTATTCAATTATGTACCAGCTGCCCAGTGTTGGCTAACAATACGAAAAATTAAATTGTGGCAAAATGCTTCAAATGTGGCAAGTTCTTCAAATACCTATAGAATGATAGGTTTCATTTTTGTTAGTGTAAAACACTTAAATACACAATGTCTGTTATTTTGATCACAGAAAGGGTTTGTAACAACACTTTCCCATGCACAGTAGTATTTGTAAACTTATATCATAAAGATATGTTCAAATCAGGGATTCAGAATTTCCAAGGCAGGGATATCCATTGTGCTTAATGACAATATAAAACAAAATAATATAGATCAACTTAGACATCAAGACCATCCACAAAGAGACTTGCAACAAGTCATACCCCAGCCATGATAAGAAAAGTTCAACATGTTGTAACAGTTGAAAATCCACAAACACAAGGATCAATGGCAAAAGCCACCCAAGAGCCCCAAACAACAGCACACAACATAATGAAGGATCTCTGTCTACAAAAGTGATAAAAGTTACACATACACAAACTGCTTCCATGACATGTCTATTCAATTCGGGCACACTTAAATGAACTTGAAGAATGAAATGGGTATTTGCACTATTTAATTTGAAGACATACAGGTCAAGTGAAATTGGACTGTTGAAATGTGTGCTGAGAAACTATTGTCTTCATTCACTAAGTGTATTACAGAAAGCACAAAAGCACATTCTTTTGATACAATAACTCTATAATAGAGCCTTTAGCAATGGAAAATAGGCTGCAGAGTTAATGTAAAGGTGCATAGCTGTCAGATACAGCATGACTAGATAGTTAATAGGACTATGACAATGTGGTGAGGCTCAAAATCATTTTAGTATAATATAACCTCTGTACAAGTACCACAGTCTGTACAAGTATGTTATTATCATTAATAATTGCATCTCCTGATCTGTTTTCTAATATGTGTGTATTTAAATCAGTTAAATTTTGTTACTGATTGATTGTATTTTTCACATAACTCATATTTATCATATAAATGTATTAAATTTTTTTATTTGTGATGTTAGAAAAACAAGTAGGTTCAAGAAGTCATAACAGAAAGGAATGAAAACCTTATACCCCGAGAGCTTTTGAAAGGTGGACCTTTGTTCTTCAGGGGCAAACTAAAAGTCAGATTCCCAGTTTGCCCCTGAAGAAGAAAGGTCCACTTTTCGAAAGTGCTTGGGTTATAGGGTTTATATTCATTTATATAATTTTCTTTGATTACTCAGCAGTCAAACATATATACTTATTTCACAGAACTATACTACAAATTACACCAAGTTTTATTACTTAAATTCATCACAGCTGAACAAATGTAACAAAAGTATCATTTTTGTCTAGGGAAATGATAATAGAAGCTTGAAAGCAGAAAAATTATTTTGAAACTAAAGCAACAAACAGACAGTTCTAAGGATTTGTTTGCAGAAAGAAGAAACACAGGGGTTACTCACCTATGGAAATTCCCATATGTTCATTGGCTCTAGCTAGTAGATGGCATTCAGCTTTAAGCACACACGCTTACAAACTTGCAATTCCTGGCACCAATACTACAGCAACTCACAACCAATGAGCTTACTATTCTCGATTCTTTCCAGTTTGCATGTAAATTAAGTCAACTAGCCCCTCCAAAAACCACTTTATGGCCAGCTTTGACATTACCTTCCTCTTTACAAAGATACCTCTAAATGAAAACATTGATATTCGTATATCTGAGCTTTTACACAATAAAATCTTGCTGAATGGCTTTCAGTAACTCAAATTAAGACTATGTTGAACCTTACAACCAAAAATCTACATTTCCTATTCAACAACACCCTATATGAACAAATAGATGGCATAGTGACGGGCTCCCCACCAACTTCAGACCTATCCTTTACAGAAGGTATGTAGATGACACATTTATTCTTTTTCACAATAAGGATCAATGCTCAAAGTTTTTAGAATAACTGAACTTGCGAGATTGAAAATAATTATAATTTACCTTTTTAACATCCTCATTAACCATAACACTAACAGATTTGGCACATCAGTATACAGAATAAAAAATGTTTACTGGACTCCTATCACAATTTGACAGTTTTATCCAATTCACATAAAGAAATCTGGTAACATGCTTTTTAAACAGAACTTATAATTTATGTTCTACATACTTTAATTTACACTTTAAAATTTCGATCATACAGGATACTTTAAAATGTAACGGCTACCCACAACATCTATTACAAAAAGTTAACAATACTTTTCTAACAAAGAAACTCACTAATCTACCCAGACCACCAATTATACCCAAACTTACTATATAGTCTTGTCTTCCATACAAAGCCTAACTTTAAAGTCTAATTAAATGCATAGTTTATTTTTACTACCCTCAAGTTGATTTCAGATTAGTTTTTAAATCCACATCCCATAATAAAGACCATCTTCTAATTTCTCTTTGTTCTTGGCTTGTATATATTTACACATGTGGAGACTGTGAGGCCTCCTATATTGGCAAAATTAAGTGCCCTATGCTAGCTACAGCCAATTAACTTATGGAAATTTCCATGAAAACACAAAAAATGTTCAGCAATCCCTGTGTTTCCTCTATACACCAACATAGTGAATAAGTCAAATTTGACCTAATTTGTATGAAAGCAATAAGAAAGAAGAATTACTTCATTATTCAAAGGTGTCATAAGAAATAAAGACATTTCTCTCAAGCATGATGTTCCCTTATTTTTTCTTGTGACATAATACATAAACATTTTGGCTTATTGGGTTTAAGATATTTAAAGAAATAACACATCAAAAGAGCAAATGGCTACTCAGAAACTGTTCACTTAAATCATACTACTATAGGTTTCTCAGTTTAAAATGTATGAGAACTTGTGATTTTCTAAACACAAGTTATTTTGTGCAGACTTTTGTCACACTGATTTCAAATAATTTAATTATAAATAACAAATGTACTGAAATTTAATTGTAAAAATTATAACCTTATCTTGTAAACTGAAGAAATGATGAAAATATCAGTAATGAACTGAAATCATACATACTTTTATTTTGCAATTAATTTAAAAAATGAATATTCCTTACACATTGTAACAGTTCTTTCAAAAATACTTACTTTTAAGTCGAACAATAGAAGTCAGGCCAGGATACAATAGAACACTGCATCTCTTACATATAGAACTTTTTATGTTGTGATCTCTGTCAAGAAATAAAAGAAAATTGTTCCACATGTTTATAAAAAAGATGTGTGTCATTAAACCAATAAGGTTTCTGTAAAACTTAAAATCAATCGCATGTTTTCATTTGCAATAATGTAATCGATACTAATAATTTGTATATGTTTCTCAAATATTTACATACTGATATAATCAATTGAAATTCAACACAGGATGTTTTCCTGGTCTTCGTTATCTCCTAACCATGTTATGTATGTATTGATGATACAGCAAGGTATCTAAGAACAGTGTTAAGCAACAACATGATAATCAAAAAGGCCTATTTGACCTGACAACATAGCCTCAACATTTTCAAATATCCCTCTGCCTTTGGAAAGGTCCTATGCTGCCTACTTGCTTGTAAAGGTGTACCAAAGACACCACCTGAAAGAACTGCTTTTCTTGTTGATTCATTATCACCAGATATATGCTGTATTTTGTGACAAAGCATATCCTAATTACCAATGCTGTGAAGACACTCACTTGTAACACTGAGCTTATTCACTGCATTTTCAATTTACAGCTTGAACAAAATGTAACAGCTTTGTGCACACAAAAAGTATCTGGCATAACAGGTTGGCAGGTTCTTCATCCTAGTGGCTTTAAGCTCATATCTTCACAGCTATGGCAGAGTGATGATAATGGGATTCTGATGAAAATGATTTATAAATGGCAGTGAAATCTGCCAAAATCTTCACAATTATATTACCATACAAATGTCACTGTGAGCCATTTGTATGTTGTGTAAGTGTGGATTTACTAGTACATTGTTATTCAACAAAGGGATGTATAGCACTGCAGTATTTCAGAAATGTCAATTAATACAATGCTACAAAACATCATTGCATGATGTTCAAAAGTGTCTTGTTTATGATACAACTTTACAAACTGTAATTAAATAACACATGAAGTCCTAACTATGCAACTGGATGCTCTGAACTGTACTTAATAAAAATATTTTTCCTGAACTAAACAAGTATACTTATTACAGGTAGTAGGTAAATGTCTAAGCTCATTATTAATTGGCTTCATATTTTATTTCTTTAGAAGTGGTGTACATTTGTGTTTAATTTGAATATTTCATATTTTCAAAAGAAATAAAAACTGTTTTCATAACTATCAGATGGTCAAAATATGTGTACAAATAAGTTTGCAAGTCATAGTCTTAATCTGATGCATAATAAATAGTACAAGAAGACTTATTTCATAGCTTTCACAAAGAACTTTAATGAAGCAGATGTCAATAAAAAAACATACACTGTGTAGAACATTCATTGAAAAGCTTGTTTAATTTTGTTTTAATGACAGGACTAATTAAAGTATTATTCAGAGAACTAATTTATCACAGTTATTTATTGTTTTAATAATTTTGCTTTAAAACCACAAAGTTTATATAGAGAGGAGTCATTATGTCCATAAAATATAAAAACACAAAATATTTTAGCGAAGCACTTAAATGCAGGTTATCTGAGCCTTATTTAAACCAAATTTTTTCTGGATAGTTCAATGGTGACTCTAAACATAAGTCATGACCGTACAAAGCTACCAAGTATGCTAAGCTTTCATACATTTTTATTATCTCAGGATATTTACGTAATGATCATCCAAAATTTTATCCCTGGCTCATACACTACATGTAAATCATACAGAAAGTGGAAGAATGGATAATCATGGATAAGATGATGCATGCTCTGCACTGTGTCAAGGACATTCAAAATTTTGAGTGACACTGTAGTTGACAGCATGACAGTAACTCAACGAGTCTTACAACATTTCATATGCAAGTCTTCCCGATTTGAATCTACCTTTTCGTTTACTTAGAAGTAATATAAACCACACAGTCTACTAAGTTAACATGTTAACTATATTGCTGTTACAAATATTTGGACTACTTTATTTGTACTACTTTTCCCAACTATCCTTTAAGTATGAGCAGTAGATCAAGTCAGTCAGTGTGTCCTCTGAAAAATGTCACTACGGTGAGTTTTGTTGAATGTACAAGAGTTTAACTCGATGACTACCGTCTACTAATTTTCTTAGTAGGCAATGCAAGTCTTGCTATATTTCATTCCAACAATAAAACTAGTGGACGATTATGTTCAAAAGTTCATAAGAACTTTGATAAATGTAGGTAGTTTAAGAAACATAAAGCCTATTACTTTTAATAAATTTAGTTTTTTTTGCATTATGATCTTTCATATTTTGGAAAATTACATTAGGAAATTGTATTTATAAGAAATTATTACAATATTCATATTTGCTACAAATTTGAACTTATTACTTTTAATGTTTTAGTACATTATTTTGAAATCCCCAAAAAATTGTATCCTCCATAAAATGCAAATTTTATTTATTTTTCTTTTTTTTTTATAATCACGTATACTTCTAATGGTTTCAAGTAATATACAGACCCATAAA
>NW_013666517.1:366783-372530 GCF_000517525.1 Limulus polyphemus
AAAACAGACTAGAAAAAGGTTTAGATACCAATCATAGATGGCAGGACCAGTGCTGAAGTGAAAGGAAATATCAGTCTAAAACGTATTTTAGGAATTTTTTCATTAAATTCATCTTTAAACTTCATTAAATAATACAATTTTGTACAAATAATTGAATGTTATGCTACTATTTACAAAAATAAAATCTGAACTCCAATAAAAGATAAGTTCTCTATCATTTTTTCAATTCACAAATGATTTTGCACTCACAATAAGACAAAATGGCCCCGGAGAATATCGGGTTAAGTTTATTGTGCTTCAATCCAAGTTGGGAGCATTAATTAGTAGCAGAGCATGGCTCAAAGTAACAGTTACAAGAATCCACTGGCTTTAGGACCAGATAAAGTATACAAGACTTTGAAAAATGAAGAAACGGGCTTTGGCAATTATTTTATTGCTAATTGGCCAGGCAAAAGTGAAGGCACTTGAAATCAATGTGAGTGATTTGAATTTGGAAGATGGAATGAATGTTTTGATCAAGGCTGTTGATTCGCTTTTTATGAAAGAAACTGTAGATTTAGTCTCTGAGGCATGAAGGCAAAATGTTCTGAAAGAGTGAGAAGGGCTATAAGAATACAGACTTGTTCGACAACAGAGATATATGCTGCAGGTGACAGAGTTTATTATAAGCATCCAGCCAATCCCGAGAGGAAAGACCAGCTACAGTTATTGGACAGGATGGTCTAGTGATATTTGTAGTTAAGAGTCCATCAGTGTTGATTGAAGGGAGCAAAGCAAACAGATAACAGTTTAAATGATAACAAGTCAACCTCAGTTGAACAAGGAGTTATCAAGACAGAACAAAAGAAGGAATCAAATAATATTGAAGATAGTACTAAAGAGGAGTCAACAGGTGATGAAACTGATATAGAGTCAAAATCAAATAGCTCCACACATGCAACTCAAACAGCACCCATCAAAAATATGGATAAACTAAAGATTAGTCCTGGAAATATTGTGCAGTATAAGCACCAACAAAATGGTCAGCAACTGATTGGTAGGATCCTCAGTCCTGCAGGGAAGGTCACAGGAAAATGAAAAATCTGGTACAATTTGGAATACACTGGAACACCTCATTTCTACAGAGCATATTGTAACCTAGATAAAATGCAAAAATATGCCTGGGCAACACTCACCACAGAGCGGGATCCAGGTAAAAACGAGGTAAGGGACCCTGAAAGGTAAAGCAGAGACAAGCGTAGCAATGAAAATACTCACCCTTCTGTATAATCTGGAGGAAGTGGTTAAAATAGCTACAGGGGGTAGTTGAAAATCCTCAGATGATGATACTGTCAGATCATGCGAATAATGTGAGATAAAAGTATTGGGGGAGGTCTACATAACAGCTTGCACCAGTTCCTCCAGTGAGCAATTTGACTGGGCCTCCAAGGACATAGAAATGTGATGAATCTGATTAGACATGACTCGCAAAAAGTTCCTTGACTTCAAAGAGAGTGCAGAATAAGCAATATGGATCAATTTCGTACCCACCTCTTCAATGTAACTGGGGATAAATCCAGAGATATGGAATGATCCCAATAAATAAAAATTCATTGTCTACCATCTCTAAAGGCATTATGCATGCAACAAAACTTTCAAGACCCTCACTGGATATAACAATCAAATTCTGATTGGTTATAGAAGCGAGAAACTGGCATCCTGTGCATATTCAGCACAAACCACTTCGACCAGCAATGTCTGTAGGTCAGCATGAAAAATAAACCTTCAGGGCAAGGTGATACATGGCACATGAAGCTAAGGCCACAAATAGGTGTTGAGAGAGGATATGTAATGTAACCATAATGTACCAGTTAGGTAACTAGAATGGTTGTTTGGGACAAAGGACTCTAATGTGGAGTCAGATGGGAGTTGGCTAAGCCCAACTAAGATACACGAAAGAAATACCCAAACTGATGACATTTGTGTTGGAGCGAGAGCTGCCTTAGTTGCTTCTGAAAGTATAATCTTGTTGTGATATTCTAGCAATTGACAAGATTGTGCCAGCAGTAACTAGTCATCCATGGTACAGTCCTTCTTTGTGCACAGAAATGCCGATAGTGCCGGGACTTCACCACTACGGCAATGTGCTGATAAGACCTGACATTGAACTTGGACATCCTTAATCCTGGTAAAAAATGCCAACTTGTGAACCTTGGAGAATCTAGGAATTGATATAGATGAGAAAGGTCTATGACTGGATGCCAGTCTCCTGTTTTCTCGGGCCCAATAAACTGATGGGAATAAAACCCCAGAAGAACTGGAACAACTTCTCTCACCCAAGATCAACCAAACTCTGTTAGCCCTAGAACAAAGTTCCGAAATCCAAGGATCTGCGGGAGATGGAAACACTACAGGTTGGGTGGATCACGGTGGTGAAGGTTTGAACTGAAGGACTAATCCTTTAGTGCCCATGGATCCATAGTTAAGGTTTACCATTTGTCCAGAAGTTCTTGGAGTTGAACCCCAACAGATCCTAAAGGCATACAATATCACTAACACTGCTGGCAGTGTTCCGAATGAGCAGCAGAACCATTGGATATGGACAGAATCTATTCTGGGTACCTATGGATGGAGGGGCCAAAGTAGGGGGTCAGGACCCTCAAATAGGGGCAGAAGTAGGATCCCCTGTAGAAGCCAAGGAAAGGCGAGATACCAATGACAAAAAAGGAATGAATGTAGAAGCCAACAATCAAACCAATGTGCATGCTAAATATGGTTTCAGCTCATCATTAATGGATTTGGTGATCCTGAGAATCTTCCAACAAAGTTTAGAGGGATAATAAATAATTCGGGACCATATAGATAGTGAGACAAATTCTAGAAAGTTTTGACCTATTCCGGTTAACTACAGACTAAACTTTAGAATCTGAAAGTTACATAAGCAATTTATTCTTTGAGTCAGAATATGCTTTCACCTGGCAGTGTTAGGCTAAATCACATAGTTCTGATAATTGTGGCAGATAAGAGATGCCTGTCCCTTCATGTAATTGAGCAGTAAACCTCACTGCATGAACCACAATGACAGTGGATGGAGGGAAAATTCCATTTGCTCCCAGACCTTTCAGCCATCAGGTAAGGTGCAGGCTCAAAAGTAATTAGGAAAAGACCCAAAACATCACACACTTGATGGTTGGTTGGTTGTTTGGCACAAAGCAACTAGGCTATCTGCACCAAACAACTGATAAAAATCTTAAAAGTAAAATTCTATAAAATGTAAATATAAATCGAGCTAAAAACTAAACAATGTCCAAAATTCAGATAAAATACTCAAATACAATTAGAAAGACCAATGGTTCATAAAAATTTAAAAACATAATCAAGATGGACAGTGTCACTATTGTCAATGACACCGTCCAATATCAGGGGTAAACCCTGAGAAAATGTGTGTCTAAAATGGTGCCACCAATGACGTTCACAACAATGGAATGAAAATAAAATGTGGAAAATTGTGATGCGAGTAAAAGAAAATTATGGGTTAAAAAACTGTGACAATGCATAGCCTAGCCAAGGCTTCCTCCCATTGATCCTTATGGAAACAACAGTAGGGTTGATCTGGAAAAGCTTGTTGTGAAGTTGCTCACCCCAAATCGACTGCCAACTGGCACAAAGCTGGGCCTTGATCACAAGACAATAGTCCATATATGGGATAGGCATAGCTGTGACAGCACCAAAGTAGATGGACATAGCTGTGGTGTCAGTGAGCTTCTTCTTGCAAATACTGACATGGCCAGGTATCCAGAAAGATGGGCCAGTCATTGTTGAATATCCATGAAAACAGGGCGAGAACTAAAAAAAAAGCTCTCCCCAAGAATATCGGCAATGTTCTGTACATCAGCAACTTCCTGGCCATTGGAGAGCAAGATAGAAAAGAGATGGGAAGCATACTTACCTTTGACCTTCCCAAATCTTGTACCAAACAACTTTGGAACTAGTGGAAGAAGATATGCTGGTGGTGAACCTAATCCAAGATTCTTTCTGGCAGTTGAAAAAAGTGGAATATCTGTGAAACATATCCCAGGCCTGTTTCTGAGCCTTCCGTACCTGCTGGCAGGCAGGAGACCACCATGGACGAGGATACCATGGGAAACAGGTTGAGATTTTGGGATAGAATGAACAGCTATAATCAGCTACTGCCTCCATGCAGTTGTTAATAGATGGAAGACTAACAACAGCAGGATCTAGTTCTAAGAGAGCAGTGCAGGAGAGTCAGTCTGCCTGCTCCAACTTCCACCATGGCACTTGGGCCAGGTGGCATCAACCATGGTCAATCTCCTTCGAAATGATGGGAAAATGATCACTGCCTCATGAGTCACTGTTAACCTTCCAAGATAAATGAGAAAAAAGTGAAGGGGAATAGATAGGTCAATAGTAGTAAAAGATTAACTATGTGCATGAAAATGGGTAAAAGAACCAGTATTGAAGAGAGAAAGGTCATGATCTGAGAGCATATACTTCACAGAACAACTCTTCCTATCAATATCAGCACCACACCAAAGGGGATTGTGTTAATTAAAGTCTCCCAAGATGAAAAAGGGAGACAGCAACTGTTCTATGAGGGCATCTAGGTCTGACTGATTAAAAGTCTCTCCTGGAGACAGGTAAAAAGAACAAACAGTGATGGTATGACCCACATAGATACAGCCTCCAAGGGTATATAGAGTGGCACAGACAAGGTGGGTACATGCTGGTCAACCAGCAGTGCCACACCTCCATGAACTCTCCCATCACACAACCTGTCATTCTGGTATAAAGAAAACTGCTGAAAGGTGACAACCTCCATGGAACCTGCCCTGGATCAATTGGACAGATCCCTGTCATATGATGGAGACTCCAGTGACTGAGGGCATGACTGAATAATGGTTCTGCACCTTGGGACAGAAGATGGACCCAATCAGTTACTGAAAGTGATAGTAGGGACAGAGACAGGAGTAGACATAAACTTGAGTGGGTAGTACACTCCAAAAACAAAGAAACCAAGGTAACTGGGATGAATGGTATAAAACTGAAGGCATAGTGGAAAACGTACTTGCAAATTACCCCAGTAAATCAGATAAGGTTATGATGGAAAGCCTCAAATGAAAATGAACCATCGGAATGAACATAGAAGATGAGTAGATGGAGGGAAAGAAAATTTCCAAGTTTAAAGTTGTGTCATTCTTTTGTATAATAGAGAAAATTGAAGAAAGAAAGACTATACGATGAACAGTAACAAATGGTTAAAATAATCACAAAAATTCCAGTAAATCTTAAGCAAAAAAACATGTCTGAAAACAAGCAGTACCAAGGACAGAATGAGTCTGTTCTAATGTGCCAGTACTCATGATGGGGATTACTGTGCATGGAGAATGTGTTGCCCTCCTATTGGTAGAGGCTTATAGTCTATTAATGTTTACATCATAAGATGGCACAACACACTTTGACACTTGTAGGGATGAGAGCTTTCTTTCAAGGCTTATGACCTGCAAAAACTTAATGGAAGTACACAAAAGATAATAGTTCTTAGTGATGCATGGAGGTGATTAGGGATCCTGAGGTTTTATTTAAGTTTACTGTTGGAAGACTAAAATATTATCAATTATAAAGATGTGAATATTTTATATAAAAAATATGAATATTTCACAAAATCAAAAGCTCTTTCGGCACAGGTACCCTTTACTGCGCATGACACAAGGTTTTAGTGTCTTATATTCAAAATTTTATTAAACTAC
>NW_013666517.1:372685-374510 GCF_000517525.1 Limulus polyphemus
CTAAAAGAAAATATATAAAAGAATCCTGAATTTCTACTAGTGCAACACACATGACAACTTTTGTCTTAGCATGTCATCATCCCTATTTAATAGATCACCCTTCGAAAATGTACGAAATCAAACATGAAATGCTCTCTATAAAATTGTTATTGCTTAAACAGACCATAATTTTTATGGCTCTCAATTTTGTTTTGTTACAGAGCTACCAAAGAGAAAATCAGACCCCTCCTGCCACACCCACCTCTCACATCTTCCCTTTCACAATTGGTTGATAGTTCTTTCTTACATATCATTATATATTATTTATAACCAATAGAAAGTCAAGGTTTTCATATATCAAATGGCGTTTTCTATAACATTGTGTTTTGAACAAATAACTGTCAATGTCACTCGGAGTAGCAACTTTGTTCCTGTGGGAAAGTTAACGACTAGCCTGGATGAATTTGTAATGGCTTTTGTTGCATAATTAGAAAGCCAAAAAATTTTTAGAAGTGAATTTGTCTACTTTTTGCATGTTATTAGTCTGTATTCTTTGATGTATTATTTAAGTAAAAATTTTTAAGTGCTTAACCATAACTGCTAAAAATAAATCAGGCTTAACTCTACTTGACAATCGAGGGCAAGAAAAAACTAAGATTGGGTAAGTACTTTATTTCTTGTTTTTCATATTTATTCTTTATTTATTATTATAAAAGTAACTAAAATTAAAAGTATGGATCTTTCTCAGTTATTCAAGACTAGAATAGGTAAAATAAGTAATAATAATAATATAATTAAAATTGCTCATGAAGCAAGCACGCGAGCAGCTCAGCAGCTCGTTGGTAATGTAATTCAATAGCGTAACATGAGCTGCACGTTTCCAGTGTGATTTACAACTTATAATGGCATGGATAGTAGTTAGACATGGTTCAATGGGCAATATAAAGGGCAATAAAACAATAAAATTTAATTATAAATAGATGTATAATGTTACGAACTTAGAGCTACTTAGGATAAACAAGTATAGTTTCAGGTTACCATCTGAAGTCATACTAGAAAGAAAAGAAGTTTAATTTAGGTTTATTTCGATTTTTTTGAGGGGTGTTACTAGGTCAGTCAAATTGACCGATCCAGTTTTGAGATTGGGGTAGAGAAAATAACATATAAACTATAAGGATTTAGTGAAAAAAAAAAAACGTTTGAAATGCATGTAGGAGGTTTTAGGGATTATACAAAGGAAATTTGAAATTTTTGAGATGGCAAAAAGTATTTTCAATTTTAACATGAAAATTACTCTGCACATGGACTATTCAAAACAAATACTCAATATATTCATGGACAAAATTTTATTCTATTTTATTAAAAGCACTTCACTAAGAAATATGACTTTTTTGTATGTGAAAGACTTGTAATATTAACTGAAAGACTGCCAAATTTTGTGATCATATACCCAATATATATATACAGTTATAAGTATTAAATTGATGTCAACTTTAAACGAGTACAGAAGGTCACGTGACTTGGTTAAAACGACTGACCCCGTGTTGGAAGAGTTAACATACAATAAAGTGGACACAGACCTACAAAAATTTAAGATAAACAATAGAAATTCATCAACAGACTTTAGTGTCATTTAAGTAACAGCTACTTGTGATACAAGTCACTTTCATTAAATAAATTTCACATTGAGATCATTGCTAAAAGGCTGTATTAACATTTCAGCTAGAGTGTTTAAAAACTATCTGATTGTTTAGCATTCAAACTTGCTTAACCTAAACAAGAAAGAACCTATGTAGCAATTAAAGATTGATGAGTAACATGAGGCTTTGTTAAACTGCATCTGATG
>NW_013666517.1:374648-381235 GCF_000517525.1 Limulus polyphemus
CATCAGATGCAGTTTAACAAAGCCTCATGTTACTCATCAATCTTTAATTGCTACATAGGTTCTTTCTTGTTTAGGTTAAGCAAGTTTGAATGATTGTATAAGGTGAAACATGCAGTGTTATATATACATTAGTGGATCAACATCAAATACAACAGGTATAAATAGATAGCTAACTGATATTAAACTTTGGTCATAATGTAAAGCAAAATTTAACTGAGTACTTCTCACATAGTTACCACTTGTTTCTTTACAGAAACTATATATTTTACACAAAAATGTGTATTTACAGAAGTCTTTAAATTATAGAAAAATCTATTACAAAGTTAATTTGGTAAGTTACTCCTTCAGAAAGTTATGAGATAATTTTCAATCCAATTATGTAAATTTACACAATTCAAGTAGGCCTAATGCCAGTGTAGAAACATAAGTGTTGTCGTTTGAAAAAAGGACATTCGATAGATTTCTGATTTCTATGACTCAAAATAATTCAGTTTAAAAACCAAAACTTATAATAACAATATATACTCACAATTTGGAAGTGGTCCTCTGTGATATCATTTGCAAGGTAAAACCATAATAATAAAGAAGTCCTAAGTTTTCTGGGAGCTTGGCTATGGTTTTATGCATCACCTTAAATAAGAAAATGAAAGCAAAAAAAAAAAAAAAAAAGACTTGAAAAGATTTGTTAATTTTCCCAGTGCAAGTATTTTTGAGAACAAAAGGTTGCTGGATACATAAATCAGAAATAATCAATTATAAAGTTCATAAGTTAAATATTTTCTTATATCATTTCACCTTTCCATAATTAGTTTAGAATATAGAAAATATATTCAGATAATTTTTAATTTTTGTGCAGGTGTTCTGCACATTGTGACACCCTTGTACATGAATTGATGGAAAGTTGTAAACATGTGCTAATTCTTTCACTTTGACAAGTAACATATGTAAAAGACTATTCCACAGAAGCAAATTTGATAATGTATCTGTGTCCATTTAATGAGGTGTGAGGAAACCATCTGAAGGGATGACACAGATACTTACACAAAATGGTACGAGTTCATGGTTCTCTTCCTAGAATATGTTATATCGAACAATAGTTGACCTAAAGTAATCTGAAAATTGTCAGATACTGCACTATAACCCTCCCTTTAATCCTACCACAGTAGCTAATGTGGAATTATACTAAAAGAAAGAAACCACTTAGTGTTAAGCATAAAAATTACTGTGAATAAAGATTTGTTATACTTGTTCACTTGTGCTTGTTTGTTTTTCATTTGTTGTCCATGTTTAATTTATTCTCAATGTAACACTTCCCGAATTTACATTTCTGTTGACACTTTTGGCTATATTTGGATATCAACGTATCTGAATACCACACTTTTACAAGTTCAAGTTAAAATAGCTGTATAAACTAAATTATAAAACATTATTATAGAAAATATTCAGGTTTGATGATCTAGGGATATCTAATGTAGCAAGGAATGGAAAGATGTTGAAAAGATGGATGAAGTATAAAAACAAAGTGATGAATGGCTAAGAGAGACATGTAGGAAGTTGTCCAACACATCAACCATGGTCAACCACAGACTAGGTGAAAAAGACCATAGACAGGGTCAGGGGGAGGAAAAAGAAAATGGGAAGAGAAGAGGAATGAAGAAAAGGATGAAAATGGTTAAACTAAAAGTGACTACTGGCAGAAAAGGATACCAATCGAAATAGAAAAGAAAGGTACCCACAAAATCCTATGTGTAAGAGTCATTGACAAAAAGAGTGAGAAAATAGAGTTCTGGTAGAAGGAAGACAAGGAAGGTCTGGATTCCAGAACAGAAAAGTGAGAAGGAGACAGACCAAGATGGGAAATAGGCATAAAGGGCAAGGTCTAGAAAAAGGAAAAAAAAAACAACTGGGAAGATAATGAGGACAGAAGTCATATAATATCAGACCAGGTCACCAGGGGGAAGGAACACCACTGAAGAAATGTGGGTAAAGAAAGGAAGCCTGATGAAATAAGTACAGTAAAGAGGAACATAACCCAACCTTAATGAATCCCAACAGAAGGAGAACAAAGTATTGAGGAATAGAGCAGAAGTAAAAGAGGTCAAATAGACAAAGGAAAAAATGTCTTCAGAAGCTATCAAAAGCATTAAGATATGCTTCAGATAAAATATGGAGTTAGGAGAGTAAATACAGATGGGTAGAGAAAAAAAGACAAAAACTGGAAACTATAAAGTGAAATAGAAGGTAAAGGGATCAATCCCCAAGTTGGCCAGATGGATATCGTTGACAGAAAAGCATGAAAAAGAAGGGGGAAAAAAGTCTGTAAATCAGGACAAAAGGTGTCACAAATGTGAGGGTGATGAAACATTTATCATGAGAAAGAATCTTTTTAAATAAAAAAAAAACAAGCATGACACCTAATAACATGCAAGCAATAAAGAAGAGAAAAAATAAACCCAAGATTCGTAGATCAGAAAGTGATAAAATGGAAAATAATAATGAAAACATCTATAAAAGATGAAATGGAACATAACTGAGAATGAAATCCAGAAAGATATTGAAAGGGTGTAATTTCACAAATGGTAAAATACTATGCAAAGCAAATCAGCTGAAGGTCATTGTCCAATAGATAATTTCCAACTGAGAAGAAATTCACCTGATGAGACAGGAATAGGAGGCACATTAGTGTGGCAATCCACAACACGTCGAACAATGTCTGCAACAACCCTGGCAGTTAACAAGCCTCCAAAGATCATAGCAGAAGTAAAGCTGAAGTGTGAAAAATGTTCCACACTCAGAATCAAGCATAAGTGTGAACAATGTCCCACTCTCAGAACCAAGCATAAATCACCATCATTGAGAATTCATAATAAAACATTAAAGCTTTTGAAATAAAAGCTAAAGGAAAAAAAAAAATCAACATTTTGTTAACATTGCAAGTCTCGTTAAATTGAACAAAAAATTAGAAATCTAAACATCTGTACAATACAAAGCCAAAGAGATGAATGAAGATTCACAAGTGCAAATGCTGAGGGGGAGTTAATGAAGGTGTGTAGCCCTCCTATTGGTGGAGAATGTTTGTCACATAATGCATTATCATGCAGTGGCGCAATTCACATAAAATCACAAGAAATTAGGTGGGAGTTGCCTCATTGCTAGTGGCATGCAAATTTCTTTGGTAGATACAGAGGAAGATAACTAAACTGTGTCTGGAGGTGAGTTATCATCCTGGAATTTTACTTTTTCTTTAGTTTTTACTAAGGAAGATTTAAGCAATTCCTTAACTTAAACAGTTGCTAGATGAAAACAATCTTGAACAAAATGATCACATTACTTATGAGCACGTTAAGAAAAAATGGGAGAGTTTAAAGATAATATTTACCCATTGAAGAGGTTAAGAATTGTGTATGTAAGCCACTTGTTTTTATATTTTATATATACAAGTCCTTGAATAGTGTGCAGGTGTCAGAAGACTGAAGTTGACTAATGTTACTTGTCTTTCCAAAGGAGATAACAATAACTTTTCCAGTAACTATAGACCCATTAGTCATACTTCAGAGGTGGGAAAAGATTTCGAAAGACTGGCAAAGGATTCTTTGCAAAGTCATTTAATGAAGTTTAAAATTTTGTTGGATAGTCAACAGGGTTTCACTGGGAGAAAATCTTGCATCTCTAATCTTTTGACATTCTTTTAAGAAGATACTGCTTATGTAAATAAGGGTACAAATGTTGATTTGGTGTATCTTAATTTTCAGAAAACATTAAACGAGGTGCTACATAAAGGCTTGTCAAAAAAGTTATTTCTGTAGATGTGGGGGATAGGTTTGCTCATTGGATAGAAAACTGGGTGGATGAAAAAAAAAAGCAGAGGGCTGCTATAATGGATTTCAGTCAAACTTGGTTAATGTTACAAGTGTGGTACCTCAGGGGTCAGTGTTAGAACCTTTGTTCTTACTGATTTACATCAATGACACAGATGAAAGAATGGTCAATACATTATTTAAATGTGCTGATGAAATTAAAGTTTTGGGCATTGTTGGCTGTGAGGAGGAGGATACTGCCTTAAACAGGATTTGGATTATTTCATGAATTGAGCAAATAAACAGCAGATGGCTTTTAAACATAATAATTGCAAGGTAATGCATGTGGGATATCATAATTTGAACTATGAGTAGAATTTTGATGGGAATAACCTTGACAATGTTATGAAATCAAAAGATCTTGGAGTTTTGACTGATCAGTTTCTTAAATCATCCAAGCAACAGATAGTGGTAGTGCAAATAGGATTTTAGATTGTATCTACAGAAATATTGAATACAAGTCTAAGAATATTATAATGTCATTGTATAGGTCACTGGTTAGGCCATATGTATAGTACTGTGTTCAGTCTTGGGTTATTTATCTCAAAAAAAGACATTGAATTATTAGAAAGAATTCAGAGGAGGACTACTAGAATGACACCTGAGATGGAAAGGTTATCATATGAGGATAGATCAAAGGTCTCTGAACTTTTTATGTTTATTCATGTTTAATGGTGAGAATGGTAAGATTAGAGGACATAAATATAAATTTCAGCAGGGAAGAAACATCTTCAGGTAATACAGCTTTATTTTTCTAACGGAGTGGTTGTTTTCTGGAATGGGTTGCCTTTGGATGTGGTGGATACAGTTGATTTATAGGAGTTTATGGGGGCTTGATAAATATCTGAATGACAAGGCTGGATTTGAGGTTTGATTTTTTCAATTAAGGATTTAGCTTAATATAGTGAATAGGACACTGTATCTTATATATGTTAACTCAATGAAACCACATATGTGTATGAATTTCCTACTGTCTAAAAACTTCCAAATAAATTAATCAGAGGAATTATTCATCTCAGGAAATGTGAAAAACAAATCCTGACCAATTCAAGGCAAAAGGCCATGGAATTACATATATTCGTGTTTACATGATGAACAATGCTTATCTTTACATAATAACAAGAATCCATTCATTTTGTGCAAACAACTAATAGTAAGTGGGAATTTCCTACAGCAACTCATTGAAATACATCTTTCTTAATACCAAAAATTAGTATTAAGTTAAATAATTTTTAACTACCTTTATTTGGATTTTTTATACTTATTCAGCAAAATTCTCAGTGATAAATTTCAAATTTAAAAACCTGAGATGTTTTGTTTGCAACTGGCAACCAATATTTGCCTCTGAAAAATCCAAAAGGAATCTGCTTTAAATAATTCTGTATATTTAAATCAAGCTGAAATTCAGCAGTTGTCTAAATCACAAAAAATTTAAAGCACTTGCAACATTATAATTTTCATATAAGAGTTTTTGTTTTATTTTACATCATATCTCAATGACAACCAACATCATTTTTTATAATACAGACTATATTATATTGATAAATGCTTTGAGATATTCTGCATTTCACACAAAACCAGGACAAGTTTTATTTTAATGTTAAAAGAAAACCTCCAACTGCCATAAACAATTACTATACTGCCATCATAAATACAAAGCATGCAAAACAGAAACAAAGTTATAAGAAACCTATATTTCACATACTACAGAATATGTAGACTTCATGTAAATATCTTAAATTGCATCAGGAACTTAAAGACTATATATACATAAAATTGGATACTTTTAACATGGGAAATTAAATCTATGTAAGTTTGTCTTATTTTGGTACCTTTTTGCATTCAGCATGGTAATACAACAGACAACGACAGGTGAGAGATCCTTAAGCGAAGGAAATATGAGGTAGTGGTATTGAGACTGAAATAAAAAATTGAATCACTAAATAAAACAACTCCCAAATGAGAATGGAGGTTGCAACAGAAGAACAAAATATTAAGAATGAGGTACTCCCTACAGGGTTCGTGCTCAACTTTTTCTTTAGGGAACCAGCTGAGCCCCAAAGACATACATTTTTGGGGCCTGCAAGCAGTTTTAGGGCCAATCCTATAGTTCATTGTAAGTCATACTCTGTAGTGGAGGTCATCAGAAAAATCACTGAATCAAGTAGTGGATGTCACATAAATTGAAAGAAAACTAAATATATCAACATATCTCTATTTTGTTGTGAACTCATGTTTCATGGAAAAAACACAAGTTAAACCATTTTATTTCTTTCAGACCAATTAACTCTTTCTGCACGGGTACCCTTTACTACGCATGACACAAGGTTTTAGTGTCTTACATTCAAACTTTTATTAAACTACTTTTTGCTTATGTTATACCAATTAGAATAGCATAAAATCTTAGCTAATAATCCATATTTTAATAGTATACAAGTTTTAAGTTCTTAATTCTAAAAGGAAATATATAAAAGAATCCTGAATTTCAACTAGTGTAACACACATGACAACTCTTGTCTTAGCATGTCATCATCCCTATGTTATTCACCACCCCTCAAAAATGTACGAAATTCAACATAAAATGCTCTCTATAAATAATCATTATTGCTCAAATAGAACATAATTTTTTTCGCCTTCAATTTCATTTTGTTACAGAGCTACCAAAGAGAAAATCAGACCCTTCCTGCCACACCCACCTGTCACATCCTCCCTTTCACAATTGGTTGATAG
>NW_013666517.1:382207-383977 GCF_000517525.1 Limulus polyphemus
TAAGGATTTTGTGAAAAAAAAAACGTTTGAAATGCATTTAGAAAGTTTTAGGGATTACACAATAGAAATTTGAGATTTTTGAGATGTCGAAAAGTATTTTTGATTTTAACATGAAAATTACTTTGCACATGGACTATTCAAAACAAATGCTCAATATATTCGTGGACAAAACTATTTTATTACAAATACTTCACTAAGAAATATGACTTTTTGTATGTGAAAGACTTGTAATATTAACTGAAAGACTGTCAAATTTCGTGAAGATATACCCAATATATAGAGAGTTATAAGTATTGAATTGATGTCAACTTTAAATGAGTACAGAAGGTCATGTGACTCGGTCAAATCGACCGAACCCGTGTTGAAAGATTTAACTTATTTTTATTTCATAAATGATCTTTAATTTCTCTCTAAAACATGGTATAACATTAGCTTTTTTGTTCCCCTTCAAAGTACTATCCTTTAATAATAATAAAAAAAGAAAAAAAGAAAATCTATGCATTAGTGCCAATGTAATATATTCTTTTTTCCTCTTTAAAACAACTAATGTAAAGAATCTGGTCTCACATACTGGCAAACAAGCCAGGACAGAAACCTCACATGAGCAAAAGCTTGCTTGAACTTTAATTTGCAGTACAAATACAGACCATGAAAGCCATCTCACCACTGCAATAATATCATACATGCCCCCTAAATTTAAGAGCAACCCTTAACAAAGAGTTCTTGACAAAACAAATTACTCTTCATCTCTGTTGTTACAATACCAGTGTGAAACTCACTTTAGATATTGCCCGTCATGGCTAAACTAACAATCACACAGTCTACCTTCACTTTCACTAACTTACTTTAACTTCTTCTTGCACACTGTATCTGTACGTATTTATAACACATGACAGAAATATCTAGCCTACTAGTGACAACAATATTCCTGTAACGAGAAAACTTACATGTGACTTGTACAGAGTTACTTAACAAAACTGTCATAGCTATTGCTTCTAAAATAATTAACTTTTAACAAATTTTGTGAAGAAAACTAAATAATCATTAAATATTAAATATTTAAATAAACTAAATAATATTTCTTAAACTAAACAGTCTTGGATATCCAACAATAAGCCCCTCTTCAAAAACAAATGTTTATAATTTTTATGCCATATGCAAAGATCGTTTTCAGTTCATGCACAAAGTCTACACATAGTTTGCAACAACATTTGCAGTACCCTTGATGGCTTCAATGCGAAACCTGTAGTTCTGGAGGTAGTACAATGCTCATCTCATGATCCTAGCACTGTCGATTTTGAGCCTCTGGATGTATGCAAGTGGTTAATAGTCCATCTGGATAATGAATTCCTTCCCATATAGGTAGTTCTGGAACTTCCAGTTGGCAAATATGATGAACAGACACTCTTGTTTGAGCACAGAGCAGTTCTTCTCAATACTCAACAGCTTTTCATTTACATACATTACCACAAACAGTCCTCCTTCACGTTCTTGTAGGAGTACTGCTCTAATTCTAATGTCTGAAGCATCAGCCTGAACAATGAATGACTTGTTGTAGTCTGGTATTCTGAGGATTGACAAACATGTTCTTTAACTTCTGGAATTCCATCTGCTGTGTTGTTACCACTTCACCTTGTTGGGTAGGCCAGTCAGTGATTCAGAAACTTCAGCATAGTTTGGGATGAACTTGCTCTAGTTCTTCTCAATACTCAACAGCTTTTCATTTACATACATTACCACAAACAGTCCTCCTTCACGTTCTTGTAGGAG
>NW_013666517.1:384429-388999 GCF_000517525.1 Limulus polyphemus
TGTGTGTGTGTGTGTGTGTGTGTGTGTGTGTGTGTGTGTGTGTGTGTGTGTGTGTGTGTGTGTGTGTGTGTGTCAGGATGTCATCCACATAATGCTCAATGTTGGTGGTAGTGTGCAACATCTTCCTCATCATGCAGTTGAATGTTGCTGCTGAGTTGACTAACCCAAATGGCATCCTCTTAAACTGGTAACATCCATCTGGTGTCACAAAGGAAGTCTTTTCTTTAGATCCATTTTCATCGAGATCTGTCAATAACCTTTTCTAAGGCCAATCTTTGAAAAGAATTTGGCTCCATCTAGTTTTGCCATGATGGCCTCTGGGTTGCCCATATGTATATAGTCGAACTTCGTCATGAGGTTCAGCTTCTGGAAGTCCATGCAGAAATGGTTTGATCCATTTCTCTTCTTCATGATTACTACTGGTGAACAGTAAGCTGAATCGAAAGTTTGATAATTCCAGCTTCTAACACTGCTTCAACTTCCTGCTTTATCAAATCTCTCATCACATAGGGCATCTGATAGACATCTGATCTTGACTGGATCCCTAGTTGTGGTCTCGATCTTGTGTTGTACAACATCTGTCTTGCCCGGTCTGTCTGTGAAGACATCAGTAGATCTCGTAAGATCTTTCTTCTGCTTGCCAGTCAGTTCTTCACTGATGTTGATGTCTTTGTATGTCTCAACTCAACATAGTGGTCTTAAGTCTAGTATGTCTTCATCATCTAAGACAGTAATCTATTCTTGTTCCAATGTCACCCATTACCATCTAGTCGATACATTTTTGTCAATAAAATGTCAAACACTTTTGATGGAGAGATGGAAAAAAATCATACAATTTAGATTAACAATAACTTTATATTAATCAGTTTTTTACCAGTTCTTTCAGATCCTTAAACAGCTGTTAGTTAATCGTTCATGAATTTGAATTTGTAATAAGCAAAATCCTCAAATTAACAACATGTGTAAAAAACATTCAAATAGCTCTAAAACAGCTTAGATGATGAGTTAAACTTATGTTAGTGTCCTTTTCTGATCAAAATAAATAATGAACAAATTTCTTTTTGGAATCATTTACATTTTGTTGATATCACCACAGTGTTGCTTGTATTTGCAAATAAGAGTCTATCTGTGACAGACAAGTGTTGCCAAAAGATATTCAGTCAATGCCACAGAGAACACAGCACAAAAGTTGTCAAAGTTAAAAATTTTCTTAAATGAAGAGAACCAAATGTTGATGATCCAAAAAAGAATGTAACAGAAAAAAGTGCATTGAGACTGTGAATTTTAAAAGCAAAAAGAGGAAAAGTCATTACAGGAGCAAATGGAAGAGGGATAATAACTGGTTACACAATGATGAAGATGATGGCATAAAATTCTGTAAGGTATGTCAAGAAGAGAATGTGAATCTGAAAACACCATCAGTGGTCTACTAGCTTGAACAGCCTGTAATTGTTCCATACACGTTTCCCACTAAATTGAAAATCTGTTGTCACAGCAATTAATACACCCTTTGCCAATAGACCACTAATAGTTTATAGAATACCATCTCATGATTGGCCAATCATAGATGGATATCTAGCCCTATTCATTGAGCAAGCATTTAACGTAACTCTAAATGGGCCATAGCATAAAATTTGTGGACATTCATTTTGGAGTTTTTAGTTTTTTATTGAATACAGACCATGAAATTCATCATTTTTTAAAGCAAGGCCATTTGGCCTTGGATTTTCCTTGAAGGGCACCAACACCAAAAAAAATACCAATAAGGCCACAGTACATATTAATGTCAGTGGAATAGAAAGGAGTTTCCCAATTAGTTTAATAAAAATGGCAATAGTTTTTTTTTCCTGGGGGCTTGGGAAACTGGACTATCCTTCCAGATTATGTTTATCACATAGGTAAGTATTTACTTTAAACAATTTTTTTCCTGGGGGCTTGGGAAACTGGACTATCCTTCCAGATTATGTTTATCACATAGGTAAGTATTTACTTTAAACAATTTTTTTCCTGGGGGCTTGGGAAACTGGACTATCCTTCCAGATTATATTTATCACATAGGTAAGTATTTACTTTAAACAATGAGACTTACGAAATAACAGAACATCAGCTTTAGGATTGAAAAAAAGTGTTATCATACTGATCTAAAATGCTCTGTGACCTTAAGATTTCTAGTTTTTGCCCCCTCCTGACCCCAAATGATGTTTGACTTGACAATCTATACAACTTTTAGGCACCTCTCTCCACTTAATTTGTCTAACTTTGAGAAGGATCAAATAAAATTCCTGGGAGGAGAAGCATTTTAAAGTTTTCCAGGATTTAACCTCTGATGATTTTACAAATGAAGAATGAATTTTGGGCATCTCCAACCACTTACAAATTTTCCCAACTTTTATAAAGATCAGACTTCCACATAAAGGGAATGAGTGCTTTATGAGATTTCTAGCTTTTGCCCCCTCCTGACCCTAAATGCCCTTTGACCTAAGAACTGTATACAACTTTTATATATTTCTATCCTTTTATTACTTTGTCTAACTTTGAAAACGATCAGACAAAATCCCTGGGAGGAGAAGTTTAAAGGCCTAATTTCTACCAACAACATTCAACCCCAACATGTCTGACTACTCGGCCAAGGTTGATGAAAACCAGTTACACAGTCTCCAAACAGCAGCCCTTTGAAAATCTTGATGGACAAGACAGATAAATTGAAAGACATATTGCCATGACATAAGGTCAATATTCTATTTCCAAACATTACTACTACTAGTATTTTTTCTCATAATTTCTAACATAAGTTAATGCCAATAAACAGTAAACTAGGCCTACAATACAGTATAGCACATGGTAATAACTTATATATCACACATAGTCACACATTACATTGTGCAACTCACTACTTGTAATTCAGCAATGTTAATACTAGCTAGCCAATGAGCTAAAAGTTTGTACTTGAAAAAACTTGGAACCATTCTATAAGCTGCTATGCTGAGGCTAAAAATGAGGATATAATTTATAAATTTACTGATGGAAAAAAGTTCCAACTTCTGGCACTTGGCTACCACAGAAAAGAGTTTCACAGCATTCTCCCACTTAACTCATTCCTTTATTAGCATGTTTAATGCAAGTATATTTGCAGTTAAACACTTCACTATAACCAGCATATGTACATGCTGACTTTGATAGGTTCATACTGCTGTAGCTGTGGGTCTTTGTGTAAACTCTGCAAGTTTGTTGTTTGAGCACTAATTTTAATTGCTTGCTACTACTAAGAGCCTGCAGTGTGGTATGACTCAACAAACCCAAATGTTTTATTGCCAATCAAAGTGAAAACTTCACTCCCTCCCCTACATGCATGTAATATATTATTTGTAACAAAGTAATTTCTGTAGGTTGTTAGTCCAGTGCTTGTGATCCCCAATGTTTTTTTCTTCATTGCAGTATGCAATACAAATCCAGATTGTGAAGGCACGACAACCAAGGGGATACAGAAGGATGGCTATTGTGGCCGTGGATTTTGTTGACTTTGTGAGGGTACCATGACCATTTTGGAAAATACAGCAACAATGAATTTCCTGGCCAGAAACAGGTCTCTTAAAACATAGACCAAAAAAAAATATATATATTGTATCAGAAAAGGCCAAAAATGCCTGAAAAGCATCAGACTTTTCAATTTTGGAAAGTACATCAATAATTACCACTATGAATTTCTCTGCCCAGAAACATGTCTCTTAAAATGTAAACAAAAAAATATATATATTGTATCAGAAAAGGCCAAAAATGCCTGAAAAGCATCAGACTTTTCATTACCGAAAGACCAATACTCTTGCTGGTAATAACAGATCAATATTTGGATTCTACATCCATTTTTCCATTCTACAATTTTTATTTTTAATAAAGAATAAATCAAACAACACCATAAATAAAATTAAAAATAATAACAACACTGCCACTACTGGTAACAAAGTCTGAACTTTTGTCCAATATTTTGAAAGTAACTTTGTAACCCCAAGTCTCATCTCCTTTGACACACAATATTTCAACAATGTAAATTAACACATTTCTAATAATAACACTTTTTTTCACCAAACTTTCTGGTTTCTATATCACACATTTTTGGTTCTAACTTTAATGTATGTTAGGCTTAAAAGATATCTTAAATTCATTGTGTGAAATATACTTCTTTTTAAATATACATCATAACATGAAAGTAGTATCAGCCATTTTTTGCTTTGAAATGACACAATATTAGGTTTGTGATAAGACATACAAATTTTGATTGATAAATTTGCATGTACACATAATGTTTCATGCATTTTTTTCCACTTAGAGGGGAAAAATTAGGGTTTCTAAATATTTCAAGTCTTCAGGATATTGTCATTACGATTTCACAAGTTATCATTTTCCTACATTGAAAATGTATTTCTAATACATACCTTCTTTCATAAAATAGCTATTCTCGACTAGCACAGCCCTCTATTGGCACAAATTTTCAATGTATAACACTAGCCTTCTACCTCCTGTTTCTGCATTTCCACATGCAAATGATCATGCATGTGTGACACCACTCCTATTA
>NW_013666517.1:389268-390400 GCF_000517525.1 Limulus polyphemus
ACCAATAGGAGTGTGACACCACTCCTATTATAACCAGCACCCTTTTTACATCTGTAGTCATTAATCACTTGGAGATTAGTCAGAAGACCTACACCATATATCATCAGAAGTGGGAGGCTGGGTGGAAAATTTAAGCTGAGATAAGATGTAGTGGAAATACATTTTCAATATAAGAAAATGCTAACTTTAATGCAATATCTTACCACTTCTCACAAAACAGCTAGAATCTCACTTTGAACTACTGGAGGGCTGATAAGAAAATTATCCCCCTTTAGGAAGTGCCCAAATAGAGACCGGGAGGTGTGGAACCAAAAGAGAAAACGTCACACCTCAGTGGGAGACATCACCACATCTGATCCAGGTATATTCTTTGCTGTTTTATGACAGTGTCACAAACATAAAAGGTGGAAAAACATGATGGAATCCCAGAACAGGTATGACCAATGAAAGGGACTCCTGGATGTCAAGAGGCTAGGGCATGACAGCCTGTAGTGGTAGTTAGACCTCATCCAACACCTAGCAGAATCTGGAATTAAACAACAGTTCTGCAGTAGGCAGAGGATCACCTATTTCTTGACTTCAAAACGGAAATTGGTAAGGAAGACGAGCTTCTGTACTAAAATCTGTCTCCACTTGTGCACATTTCCAACCCAATCAACACTTGATCCACCACGATTCACCCTCCAGCAGATGGTATGAAGGAGGAAAGCCCAAGTGGGATGACATCTTCAGTATAAAACCTGGTGGCATTGAGTATTGTTTTTCCAGGCTACAGTAAGATGAAGATACCTGGCCGTACAGAAGTGGGAATACATATACTGCTTCCAGCTACAACCAACACCAGATCTGCCGAGAACCAACATCCAGCAGATGGTAGGAAGAGGTACCACAAATGTAGGGTGTATCTCCAGTACAAACCCTGGCAAAATTGGGCATTATTCATCCAGCCCACAGTAGGAAGAGGGATGCTGGCCACAACACGTGAGGATTTACATGGCTGAACCATCTCCAACTAATACCTGATCCCCCAGGAACATCTCAGCCTGGGAAGAAACTGCAACATATATAGTCATGAAGTAGCAGGGTGCTTCAACCAAAACCTGGCAGTATCTGGAATTGTACATCAGGTCTG
>NW_013666517.1:391070-396005 GCF_000517525.1 Limulus polyphemus
ATATATATATATATATATATATATATATATACATAATATGGCATATTGCTAAAACCAAAACCTGGTGGTACCCAAACTTGGACATCAGGTCTGCATTAGGAACTGCTGTATGCTATCGCCACTTGCAGAATGCCACTGCCCTACTCTCAACTGAGTAGTATGATTCATAACTCAGGAGGACAGGCCTCCATGGTCCACTACCCCAGCAGCTAGGAACTGGTAAGTGGCAATGACTCCCACACTCCACTAGAAGAAAGCAGGGAAAATGCTTGCAGAGTCCAGCGGACTACATCACCAGAAACAATGCAACTGGTGACCATGACACCCAATTTTGAAAAGCAGAACTACCATGTTGACAGAGTCAATCAACCAACACTGGGTAGCATCTGAAATTGTGCATCAAGTCTATGGTTGGAAGAGTCAATGCCATGGAGCATTAGAGATGGTCAGCAATCCCTGTTTGCTTTACTCATGTGTGTACGATCTGGGATGAACATATTTATCATGCAAAACATCACTAGAGAGAACTACTAGCAGTCCTACGGAACACCCCATCTCTACCGTGTGTGTGTAACCTAATCCTGCAACATAATTGTTTCGGCATAGATGACAGTTGAATGAAGACACACAACCAACACCTGGCGACATCTGGAATTGTACACCAGGTCCATGGTAGGAAGAGCTATAATGTAATTGACATCAATCATGGTCATAGGATAGACAGTGCAGATTTTTAAAAAAAGTATACCACTCGACAAATAGTGGGATCCACAATTCCTGTAAATAAAGAAATAACAAAAATATAGTAAAGAAACACTAAGTCTGTCATACGAAAATGTCAACAAATTTGCAAGCAAAAACAAGCACATCTGTACAGTGCTATTGCCAATGGAGAAGTAATTAACTAGTACCAATGTGGTGAGGGCTCTGGTTATGATAGGGGTTGTTTTGCACTCCTATTGATGGAGAACTGCCACGTAATCATTTACATGTGGAAATGCAAAAGCGAGATGGAAGGCTAGTGGTGTGCATTGCGAAATGTGCATCAACAGAAAGTAGTGCTAGTCGAGAATAGGTAAGACATCATATCAAAAGTTATAATTTCTCTATACTGAAAATATATTTCCAATAGGTACTTCCTTCCCTCACATGTATAGCTATTCTTGTTCAGTGCTGCCATGTATATGTAAAAATATTTTGCTTTCCATAAACCTTGAACTCCCACATACCCCACAATCAACATGGTTCAACTGTGTCTCACATGTAAGTCATCATACAACAACCCTCCACCTAGAAGAGTGCAACACACCCTTCTCACACATGCGACTCCCTCTATTCGATTCTACCAGATTATCACTTGGAGATTAAGCAGAAAAGAAGAGCACCAGTCTTCAGTGAAAGGGAAGGGTGGGAAAAGTGAGAGTATATTTTCAGCATAGGAAAATAATAACTTCTGATACAGTACCTTACCTTCTCTCAATAGAATTCCACATTAAATAGGTGGAGGGACCAGTGGGTGGGATAGAAAATAAGTATCCTTTGAAAGCTCTGAAGAACACTCATGAAGTGTGATCCCTGTTGGGAGAGGAACACACATGGGTGATTGCACCACTTTTGTACCAGGTATACTCTGCACCTAGTGTGGAAATGGGTGTTACACACATGGGCAGAAAGTGGAAGGAGCACAGCCAAAAAGGGAGAGAAAACTGGTTGGTTTGAAATCTGAATCACAGCTCAATCCCACAGAAGATAGACTGTAGAAAAACCATCTACAGACAGGAATGTGGTGAATGCTAAAATGGAAGTGCTCCAAGGTGTAGAGTGGCTAAGTAGAAAGGGACCATACGCAGCTGGTCATCTCCAGTCCAAAACCAAGCAGTATTGGAAATAGAACCTCCGACTCATGGTAAGAGAAGGGTCCACACTGTCTTCACCTCAAATTAAATAGAATGGAAGGATATACTGTGCAAACCAATCTACAAAACAAGCACATATGTGCAAATCCACAACCATTCACACATCCTGGAACCCAACATTCAAATGTAGAAAGAGATTTGCCCATGTGCAAGTCACATCAAACTGGAACTCAATCAGACAAGCACAACATCTGCCTCAGGCAGTGAAAACACCGTAGAGTGAGAAATGACTCCATGATAAAACAGGGCAGTTAAACAAGCAGTTGATGCGGGACAAATTGATGACAGGCCTCCAGTCCTCAGTTTTCTTGGGAACAACAAATAGTCTGAAATAAAATCCTGGTGAAGGGTGTAGAACAAGTTCAATGATCTACTGAGATAGTAGTTCCTGAACCGCCTCCGACAGATGCTGGATGGTCATGGGATTACGAAATAGAGGGAAGAAAACGAGTATAGGAGACACAAGAGATGGAGAAAAAATGGGATCACATATCCTTCTGATAAAACATGAAAAACCCAATGATCCTTGACAAAAGAATGCCAGTGATGAAGAAAATTGACAAGCCGAGCTCCCACCGGACCAGAACCCACCAGGGGATCGCCGATACTGTTGGCGATGTGATGAGATTCATCAAAGAAAAAGAAGGGACAGGTAATGGTTGGGAAGGAGAGGACAGGAAACCATAACAGGTGCCATATTCGGTTCTGACTGAGAAAAACAGGCAACAAGGTTGGAAAGGGTAGATTGTTCTTGTACCAATGCAACTTGTGATTCCAAAGACTCAGGTATTGTGTCAAAGATGTTTCCCCACAGAAATGGGGCACATACGTAAATCCAGAAGATAAGATGATGGTAAAAAGATGCAAGTTAAGGTCACATCATGACACAGAAGGTCCCAACAACAGAGAAACCATGTATGAAAAGACAGAGCCGAAGACAACAAATGAGCCAGTGTGAGGGAAAGGGAGAGGATATCCCTAGAAAACCCCTCAGGATTTCAGTGGAGAGTATCAGAAACATACCGTGAAAGAGTTATGAAGGTAAGACAAAGGCAAGAAAATTGGGCATGGGTCAGACTTACAAGAGATTCGGGGGCCACACCCTGAACATGCAAATTGGAACCTAACAATTACTTGTCCAGACAAGGACAGTCTGCTAGATGATATGCAAGAACAAACTGATCTGAAGCCTGTAGGAGTGAGGCATGCTATTCCCATCACTTAATTGTGAGGCAAATTGGTCAGCAAATATCCAGGGATGGGGGAAATGCCAAATAGGGATGGGAAGATTGGTCAAGTAGTAAGAAAGGATACAGTTCAATGGAAAATTAAGGAAAGGGAAAAAAACGTCACATACCCGAGAAACGAAATCCAAAAAGACTATTAGGCCTAACTGACTCCACAGGAGGTAGAAATAGGTGATCCAAGTCCTTGTCTGCCTGAACAGGCTCAGCTTGTTCGGGAGGGAGTGGGACAAGGTCTGAAGACAGAGGTTGACCATGTAATGTTCAATATCCTGGCAAATAAACATGGCTAAATCCCCCTGCCAGGTTGTCTGCACTTGAGGCCTGAGACATAGTGCTAGTCACACGTGTGACCCCAAAGTGGTAACAAGAACTTCAGAATTCATAACTAGGAAGAGTCAACCAATAATCAAAAGCATAAATAACAATGTGACTAATAAACTGGAATTAAAGTGAAGTTAAGAAACAGTCTTAACAGAAACTAGAAGTAAAAATAAATGAAGACCACTTCATGAGTATAGTAAAGATGATTGTTAATCTTTAAACAAAAAAGGAACACATCTGAGCACAAGTGCTGCCAAAACGAGAAGTGATAGTTCGGTATGTCATGCTCTATTGGTGGAGAAGTGACACATGATGATCTACATGACAGACATATTCAATTCCAATATGGGAGGAGCAGAAGGCTTGTAGAATGCATAAAGAAAAAGTTGCATATAGAGGCCAGTACTGAACGAGAATAGCTAATTTTGTGTATGGAGGGAATTACCATATCGGAAGTTTATAGTTAAAGTTCTATTTTATTTTTACTAAAATAATACCATTTCTAACAGCAGTATTGTAACATGTTTTTTGTTGAGCATATTCTTTTTAATTATTTGATGAAAATAAATTTGAAGTCCAGTCTACATAACAATATTAGTTCATTTCTTCCTTAACATTTCCTATAAGCAACTTTCACTTTGAGGTAAGTTGTAGGCCTAAGAACACAAAATATTTCAACACATATTCCTACACTGTGGAGATACATCTAACTTACATAACTTTGATTCATAAAAATGTAGCTCATCAAGTAACTGAAAGGCAAAACAGATGTGATGACTTTGTCTAATACTGAATAACCTTTCTGACAATGATCTAACTTCTCATCAACAATCAACTCATTGAATACTTCACAGAATTCATATTAACTTCACTAACTGATTACTCATACTTATAAATAATGTATCCTCGTCTCTAGGCATAAGATGAGAGATCTTATTACATCATCATGAATAGCATCTTTCTCTCTCACTCCCCCACTAGCAAACAAAGAAATTAAAATAAAATTTTAAAACATATCTTACAACAATAGCATTTTTACAGCAAAATCTGTGTTGCATATAGCTGCCAAAAAGACCTTTTTCTCAATACCAGAGTGCATCAGATTGACTGAGATTACAGGGAATTATATTCTTCTTACTGTAAGCCTGAATAAGGCCAGTAAAGCAGTAATAACAATTATCATCACTGTTACTGCAATTAAAGAGTTTATGTTGTTCATATTAAATTAACCTAAACACAGAATTAGAACTAAATTTGGAAGTTAAAAAAAACTCTAAACACTTGTCTTTAAATGCAAACAGATTTTCATCTTCTCATTCATGAGACTTTCATCATTTGTGTTTTTAAAGGTCCCTTCACAAAAGATTAAATGAAACTCTTACTTACATATTGCCTATTGGCTACTAACTTTCTTAGTAGGCAATGCAAGTCTTGCTATATTTCATTCCAAC
>NW_013666517.1:396952-401399 GCF_000517525.1 Limulus polyphemus
ATTTTGCCCTCACACTTGCATTGCCTACTAAGAAAGTTAGTAGCTGGTAGTCATCGGGTTAATAACTGTCTTCTCTGTTATGTATAAGCATTGACATTGTTATGTATATTTAGGTAACAAGCACCTCTTTTTTGTTGTTGTTTGGGTGTGTCTTATCATGTGATTTTACCATTTTATATAGTAAGATGGTCTCTATGTGTACTAGGCAGACACATATCTTGTTTGACACTGTAAACACCATCATTATGTGTAACAGCCATTTCATATATTATTATCAGTGTTTTGGGGACTTTTGCAAGTTCTAGTGCTGCTTCAACAGTCAAGTATAGTGATTATCAGTGTATATTAACACAAAAATTGTTAATTATAGATGTTGTCATATGCACCAAGACATCAATACAAAGGTTTTCTTGAAAAACAAGTGACTTTGTATGCATTGTGAATATGTTATACACTAGAAGCATCTTATTCACACTAAAAGATATCAGTGACCCACATCACAGATAGTGTAACCTGCAGACTGAAATCATCACAACCACTACATGTTTTATGAATACCTCACCTACATTCTGTTGATATTCCTATAACTTATTATATGAAACAACCACTTTTGTAATAAACAATAGAGTATAAAAAAATGTTTTTACAAAATTGCTCACAACAATGTTTCAATCCAGGGATATGCTTCAAGCAACAGGTGGGCTAATTCTCAGGGCAAAGGTGAATTATATGCTACAGATGGGAATTCACTTTGGCAGGTCATGAGGTAGGTTGTTTGAGGAAGCTCTAACTATGTTCATTAAAGATAATTTAAACTAAACTTACATAGTGGTAAGGAAGCTTGGGGAAACAGAAATAAAGAACTTATATGATAGGTAGGGCAAAAAGAAGTTTTGGAAGTTAGAAAATCAGATGATAAATTAAATAATAGCTTTAAACATAAGTCATTTAAAGATAAACATAACAGGTTCAAAAATAAGCTTACATGCTATTTTCCTAATATTATAAGTATTTGGACAAAAAATAGATGAATACAGAGCTGTAGTTGAAATGGCAGCCCATCATATAATGGAATTACTAACACTTGGTTAGACTTGGAGAATTGAGTATTGAGAATTGAAATTATTTTAAAATTCCAAGTTGTAAGTGATCCAACAGTGATACTTTAACAGAATGTGCACAAGGTCAGTCCACTGAAGAATGTTAAATATAATCTTAAATTTATTACATGTATCTATATAAAATGTGGCAAGCTTCTACCGAAATGTACAAGTCTGTTTTATGCAAAATATAAGAGGTGTTAAAAAATTTCTATTCAAGATATGACTCTGAACTGGTGACATCAGTATAAGATGATGTTCATGTGAAGAATAAAAATACATTTGTCCATCATACAATTTGCATATTGCACTTGCATAACCACTAGAACTTCCAAAATGCACATCTAGTGTTTTCAGTATCCGTTTATAGTGTATCTGGTATTTATTCTTTTCTACCATAAATTGTCGATAAATCAACAATGTAGAGTAAAATGAAGTTGACAACTCTGACATCAAGTAATACCGTGTTGAACGGTACTCTGTAAAAGGATGTGGCATGCACACTTTGACTCGCACCCATGCACATGGGGGTAAGAGAGAATGGGAAGGCTTTTTATATATATGATAAGCTTCAGCCCCTTAGTATTTAATACGCAGACAATCAAGATGTAAGTTATATTGGTTACACTAAGGAGTTTCAACTTTCGAGAGTATAAAGTTTCTAACTGGCAGTAGCTACAGCTAAAGCCACCTGAGGAGACAGACGAGATAAATGAAAAATTATGTTATGAGATCACGATTGCTACAAAGAAAAAATGTTGATACAATAATTACAGAAGACTTAATTTGGGCACGCTGACTAGTACTATATGGAATCAAAGAGTGAGGAAAGAAATATTTCTGGTAAGGATATTGTTGAAAATTATGAGGTGGTTAAGCCTTTTAAATGTTCCCTTCTGTTTTTAGAAAAACAATATTTGCAACGTTCCAAGGTTTTAAAGGAGGTCAAATATACAAACTATTCTATTTCATTTATAGTATGTCCACAGAGAGTAGTGATAACAGATGCTGAAGAAAGTATATGACAGCTAGTTTTACTTCTATATTATAAAAATTTCTAAAATGTGATAAAAAGATATAAATGAATACCAAAATTAGTTAATCAAAAGAATATCTTGCCTTACTAAACTGTTATGTTTTTCAAGGACATTACCTGTTATAACATTTGAGAATCAACAGAGGGATCAATGGCCATTTTTATCAAACAACTATATACCTAAATACAGCCCTGAGTTCTCAGATGCTCATTAAACCATCTCTTGAACTTTAATAATCCTATTGCATCTACCAATACCTTGACTGAAGGCAATCTATTCCAAAGGCTGACCAACCTGTTAAAAACAGTTGCTTACCCCACCATAGTCTCCTAGTCCTACTTCTTTTACTACTAAATGTGAAAAAAAGATGGTAGATTAATCTTATCTATTACCTTAAATTTTGAACATTTCAATCAGATCCCTTATAACCTTTCTTTTCTCAAGAGAAAATAACTTTGAGTTTGACTTTGCGGAACATTAACCTGTCCTCCATGCCAGAAGTTATCCTATTACTAATGCTAATACGGTAATAGCCCTCCTTTGAACCATTTAAAACGTCAACAACTTGGTATTTTCAAGTTCAACTGTTCAAGACTGAACACAATGTTCTAAAAGTAAAAGTCTAAATGAGGCCTTACCACAAATCGTACAATAAATTAATTTTAATAAGTTATATAAAATGATATTCAATATTCTTGCAGATACAAGCAAAAATCTTATTCATTCTTCCATAGTTAAGTTCCATTGGTAACAACACACTGCCTAAAAGTAAAAAAACTTGTAAGGCTTAAATAAAACACCATAATCATTGATATTGATAGGATTAAACGCATGACTTTAAATTATTAAGGTAGTCCACATCAATGATATATGGGTGTAGATTTTGTGAACTTAGATTTTTACATACCTGATAAAGAAAGTTCATTCTGAGGAAAACATCTATATCTTTTCCTTTCCCCATGAGTTACGTATTCACGTTATTAAATAATACTACTGTTATTAACACGTTGTTATTATATACAAGCGAAAGTACCCGGCTTCGCCGGGGTCATTAGGTTTATATATTCTAAATAACTATGTCAGTATGTGTATTATAAACCTATTGTAGCATAGAAGAACATTAAAAAATATTTTAAACATTTTTATTTTTCAGAAGCATAAAAGAGCAGTAAAGAAATTACAGGAAATTATTTATTATTACAGAACTTTATCATTGCGTTAAATATTTCACATTTATATACGATATCACAATTTTCTATCACATTTTATCAGAATCTATTAAAATTTTTTACTGTTGCAGGTTAGAAAATATTGGTTATTTTCCCCAAGAAATCACATACAGACACGCTCTATGGTAATAATAATTAAAGAAATGTTCCTTATGTTACAAATTATAGATATAAATCACAGACAGACATGCGCGTGCGCGGTTTTTTAAAGAGTCAATCTAGCGAAAATCCACATAGAAAACGAATGGTTCGTTACATAACAACTACTAATATATGGAAAAGCCAATGCATTTGGGAAACAATGTGTTCCGACAATGACTTTTATATCATGTTGCTTAGCAATACAAATATAACCTAATATTGTTGTTAAGAGTCTATGTACTTAAAGTATAAAATGAAATGTATAAACTACAAACTGATAAAAACATTTTGTTATGACAGCGGAATACAGCAAAGAGACAAGAGGTGGAGAAGGTCATGGATGGACTAATTAAGGAAGGGATAGTCGAGAAATCTAATAGACCCTGGTCAGCTCCTGTCGTGTTAGTCCAGAAGAAGGATGGGACCCAACGTTGCTGTGTGGACTTCAGGGCTCTTAACTATATAACCGAAAAAGACTCATACCCACTGTCAAGAATTGATGATACTCTTGATGCCCTAAGTGGGGCAGGTGGTTTTCAACTCAGGACTTAAAGTCGGGTTTCCATCAAGTGAAAATGGCTGAAGCAGATAAACGCAAGACTGCATTTAGTTATGGCCAAGGTCTCTGGCAATACTGAGTGATGCCATTCGGGCTCTGTAATGCTCCAGCAACATTTGAGAGGCTGATGGAACGAGTATTGGAAGGCCTACAATGGAGGATAGCTCTAGTGTACCTGGACGATGTCATTGTATTTGCAACAACTTTTGACGAGGAAATATCCCGGCTGGAGGAAGTATTCAAGCGTTTGAAAGCAGCAAACCTCAAACTCCATCCGAAGAAATATCATTTCTTCCAGAAGGAGGTGCTTTAATTAGGCCACATTGTTAGTGAGAATGGTGCACAAACTGATCCTGATAAGGTGAAAGCAGTGAGTGACTG
>NW_013666517.1:402263-409160 GCF_000517525.1 Limulus polyphemus
AGATGGGAAAGTGACGACTTGGCAAACAGTTGTATCGAGGAAGTTACGGGAAGTTGTGCTGCGTCAATCCCATGATAGCTTAAGAGGAGGACATCTCGGAATTAGGAAGACATTGAGTCATCTACGACAAAGATTTTATTGGATAGGTATGAGGCGAGATGTGGAAGAATGGTGCCGGACATGCAGTACATGTAGTGCAAAAAGGGGACCCAAGCATAATGGACGCCCACCTTATGAAGAGTTGCCTGAGAATGTGTCAGAATTTGTGGAAGTGTTATCGGAAAGGATGGAAGATATCCACCATCAAGTGCGTTCAAACTTGAAAACGTCTGCTGATTCGATGAAGTTAACTTATGATAAGAGATCTACTGTAGTCAACTTTGGACCAGGAGACATGGTGTGGTTGTATAATCCCAGGAAGACCAAAGGGAAGTCTCCTAAGTTGTCTTCTCCATGAGAAGGCCCATATGACATAGTGGATCGTCTCTCAGACGTGACTTTCCGGATAAAATGTGGTCGGCGAAGTAAGCCAAAAGTGGTGCATGCCAACAGGCTTTGGCGTTATCACGGTCCAGGACATTTCCATTGGGACGAAGTGGAAAACAGAACAAATGACGCTGCTGAAGACGTGCCACATGAAGAAGCCACCATCGAAGAAGAAACTCTACTCAGTTTTGAGAAGGGAAACGGTGAAGCTCTTGAGGAAGTTACTACCACTGATGTGACTGTTACCGACGATAGGACATTTACTGATGAAGCAGATGAACCCCACGTGAAGCAGAAGCCAACAAGACAGAGACCAGTACGGAAGAAGATACGTCCCGTAAAATTAAGAGACTTTGTGGAATTGTAATTTTGTGATTGTAATTCTGTACATTTAATTAAGTTATTGTTAATTGTTATTGGTTTATTGTTTGTGGCTATTGTTCGGGACGAACAATACTAAGGAGGGGGCAGTGTTGCGTCAGCGAGATCACGTGACTATTATCACGCCACTCCTTCTCTCGAACCTTCGAGAGATTACTAGATATAGGGTAGTCTGGTGTATATAAGATGGTCACAACGTGACGCAATAATGTGTGTGTAGACAGTGAGTAATTGATCTGCAGTCAGAGAGTATTATTGAGCACGTTCGTTGTTATAGCGTTTGTTTTAGCGCGATTGTTGAAATTAAGTGTATCGTAAAGGTGTATTCGGAAAGAATAAACCAGTTTTATTAAGTAAGGACTTGTGTCGCTAAAGTTTCGTCGGAACGAAGTTACGGAAAGTTAATTAACAAACGGAGACGTAACAATATGATGACAGTAATAATAATAAATGGGCTAGTAAGTTAATATGAAATAATAAATCTCTAATTTTAGAAGATTTTACGTCTCTTATCATTTGTTAAATTTTATTATTGTTTTAATTTATTTAATTTCAGTAGCATCAGCTTCTCGAAATTGTTATCCATCAATTCAGCTCTTTTTGGCTTCAAAATGTCTTTCCTCGTTGAGAAAATGCGCTCTATAGCTGCATTCAATGACATGGGCGTATTAAAGTAAACGAAGAGAAATTTAAAAACTGGTGAATATAAAAACCTTGATTCCATATCAGGAACAGTTTTATTTGTTCGTTGCTACTTTGGGATGAATTACTTGCAGATTTTGCTTCTTCTTTAAAGCACATGAATAAGTCTTCTTCGCCGTCTCCCCCAGTGCTCGAAAATGACGAAAAATAACTTAAATAAGGATTTGCTGAACTTTCATCACTGCCGTTTTTCATCGTCTTGGAATTTTTTTAATAGCCATTTGTTTTATTGGTTCTTTTTTTAGTATTTGAGCTGATCGAAATCAGTTTAAATCATGGGAGAACAGCCGCTGCAGAAATGTGATCCTCATTGACAAAGACAACTTCCAAGCACTTCTCAATTCCTGGAATATAAACATTAATAAGTGGCTTGCAAGTCAGAAGTAGTTTACCACAAAGGTCTTTCGGTTTAATCAACATGTGGTAAGTGTTGGCAGAAGTAGTCCGATATAGGTATTAGTTTCATTTTGAAGTAAATCTAATACACTGCTACAGGTCATATGAGGATTACATATTCTTTGATGAAGTTTATATCTGAAAAGCTGAAATGAGCGATGCCTAGCTCATCACACACGTTATTGACTGAACCCTCTCTCTTCCTTATTATGCTCTCCATACGAACAAATGCATGATACATTAAATTCCACCATGTATCACATGGAACAACAAAGCCGTTTCCCAGTTCTTGTTGTATAAAGTCAGCTGCTGCAGCTCTGTTTTTTCAAAGCATCTGGCCCTTTGCAAATGCCGATTGGGACACTTTCTTGAATGTAAAATTGCTGAAAGCCTTTTCTACACCACTGGTTGCTATTAAACTGAGTGTATGTGCCACAAATCAAAGATGCTCAAGCACAAAGCAAGCCTCACTGGACTTTGTCTCACTACTACTTATATCAGAAATGTGGGGGAAGTTTAGCTTATTTTCTTTTTCTTCATCACTTGACTCCAGTGTGCTTTGTTCTATTTTGGAATCACCTGCATCACTACTTACAGGTTCAGCCCTTGATTCAGTGGAAAAGATTCTGCAAAAACAAATAGTAAAATATCAAAATAGACGTGTATAGGATGTGTGACATAACTTAATAGTTCCATCTTGGTATGGTATTGCCATATTGGCATTGTATAATAATAATAATAATTCAATTTCTTATACAGTACTCTTCTAGCCATTGCCAGCCATTCAAAACACCTGTCGTTGACTAGTCTATATAATAGTTGAAAGCCAGGTAAAAGAGATATGATTTTATAAGACTTGACAGACTTCACACATTGCAGCTTGATCGGGAGAGGGTTCAAAAGTTTAGGAGCATAGACAGAAAAAGCATGAACACCAAAACATGAGAGAGAGAGAGAGAAATAATACTGGTATTAATGTATACCTGCCTCGACCCACAAAACATTTGCAGTAGTTTTCATCCTTTGCATGAACTTTCCTTATACTTTCATTTCCATGTACAGTATTTAATATGCTTACTTGCAGGCATTGTGTTAGATCGTTTTGGTTCTATTTTTTTTTAAAAAAAAACGTGATCAAACAAACAAATTCATGTAGACATAACTTTATTTAACTCTCTCATTATGAGCATCATATTTTCTGCACATGTCACAAGGTTTTAATAAACTACATTCAAAATTTAATTAAATTACTTTATTATCATGATATATGATAAAATATAGCATAAAATGTAGTTAATAATCCATATTTTAATACCACATAAGTTTTAAATTCTTAAATGTATAATTTTTAAGGCAATTTTTTAAAAAATCTTGAATTTCCCTGGTGTGAGAATTGTGAAAATTTCTCTCTACTATCTAAGCGTCCTCTCTTCTCTAATTCATTCACCCTCTCCCAAGAAGTAAATTACTCATTATAATTTTTTCAAGCCAATGTTCAATCTGAATTACCTGGACCCTTTCTAACCATATGAGATTTGTAGCATTTGATCGAGAAATTTACGAGAAAAAGTTTAGAGAGACAGCCACATGCATGTTATTTACATAGATTAAGATTAATATATATTGTATATAATACTCATTGATATAAAATGTATTAATAAACAAAATATGCAATAAAATACTGTAACTAAGCTGAATGCCTTGAAAAATATGGACCCATTGTGAGTAGCGGTCTTGGTAATCTTATTTTGAATGCAATATTTGATGTTAATTGCTTCCAGAACCTTGGCAATCAAGTCATTTAATAAGTGTGGTGGCCATCTTCCCTTTTCACTCTTTCTAAGTTAATCCAATTCATAGTCACGTCCAGATAGGATCTGTAAAAGTAAAGAATAGACAACTAAACTTGTGAATGCAAAATAGTACACCATACACGTTCACTTATTTCAAGTTTCATTATATTATTAGATGTTTTAAATTCAGAAAGAACAATAATTTTTATTATCTGTAAAAACAAAATTGTTAACAATGTATAACAACTTACCTGTTGTGGCAGCTCCAACAGTCAGCCGTAGTCACAAGTCACTTTATTGTGCTAAGCTTCTCTTTCAGTTCATCTTTTTTCTGAGCAAATTGTTTGTTAAATGTGCATGTTAGGGCTTTTCTACCGAAAACTGTATTATTTGGCTGTAATGTCTGAATAAGACTTTTCAAACCTAGAGATTCAACATATTTGAAAGGAAGCATTTCCTCAATGACCAAATCAGTTACGAGTGCATTTATTTTACATTGGCGAGCACTTCCGACACTAGTAGCAATGAAACTCCAAGAGTTGATTGTTCTGCTTCATTTTTCACAGATTTTCTCTTAATAAAAGTATGAGTCCCTGTCTCTGTTATTTCAACTGATCATTTCCTTGATCTGTTTACCTCCATTCCTCTCATGATGCACGATTCAAAATCATGGATTTTATGGGAATGTTTGTAATTAATGCATTTCTTTAGATTGAAAAGTAGTTTCTTATTGGCACTGTAAATATTATTTTTGGGCAAACACAACTTACACTGCAACAAAATACTTTGGGATGGGGGATCCACTTGCATTTCCAGCAAATTCAAAATAGTGTTACGACAGCGGAGGTCACGTGACTCTAGTAACACGCCACGCGCTTCTAGAACGTTCATGAAGCGTCGGGAGACTACTAGATATGGGGTAGTCTTGTATATATAAAACCGGCCACGAAGCGACGGGAACAGTGTGTAATTAAACTGCGGACGGAGTATTGTTGAGTTGAACACATGAGACGTTCGTTGTGAATTATAGTGTTTGTTATAGCGCGACTGTTGAAATTAAGTGTATCGCAAAGTTGTATTCAAAAAGAATAAACCAGTTTTATTTAAGAAAGGACTTGTATCGGTAAAGTTTCTTCGGAAAGAATTTTTACGGAAAATTAACTAACGAACGGAGGCGTAACAATAGTCTTTTATGTGAGACCAAGGATGACTGCTTCCACGATTAGACTCATTGTTAGAAACTTCGTTTGTTTTTTTACCGGATTACATTTTATGACACTAGCTAATGTAGATGGCAACAAAACCTCACGCTAAATGCTGCTTTTAATGACAAACGGAAATTAGGAAAAATGACGAAATGACGTCTGGTTGCCGAGAACAAGTGTAATCTTGGCGCAACAAGTTCAGGACAGCAAATGCATCAGTAACACTTTTGATTGTTTTTCATACGCAAAATGCAGTGTAAATATAACTACATACAATATATTATACAATGTACAAAATTATATAATACTAATAAATGCATAATAATACATATAACATAAATGTATATTATTTATAATTTTAATAATATATATATGTCTAGGATTTTCTCAACTAATTATCCGACATGAAACATAAACTAGCTGGTTCTTATGCATATCTTGTACTACCAATTAAAGGGTGTTAACCAAGAAACTTTTCTGCTAGAATTGTCCAACTCAGGAATTAAATAAACATTTAACAGTATTTCTAAACTAAATTATTACATGTAAATAAATTAATAAACCTTCTAAATTAATATTGAATTAAACTGAACATATAAACGTAAATATTAATTATCACAAAATTGTAAACAAATACAAAGAACGCTTTATATGTATTGTGTAATATCAGATCACAGATATCCAGCAAGTCATTGCCACAGATCCAATCAGCAAAATATGTCGGGTAGCATAGGCGAGCCTAATTAAGTCCGAAACAATATATATAGCTTTATATATAATAATATATACTAGCTGCGACTCCAAAAAAAAAAATTGTGGTAATTTTCATATCTTGTTGTCAAGAGACGTTATCTTTCTTCGCCAGATTCTTCTTGTCTTCGTTGTTGTTGATGAAATATTCAGCTTCAAAATGGCATACTGTTACGTATCTGCTTGTTTGTTAATTTCCAGTACAAATTCTTTCCGAGGAACTTTAGCGATACAAGTCCTTTCTTGATTAAGCCAGTTTATTCTTTCTCGATACAAATTTTTAGTACACAGTAATTCCACAGTCAGTAGATTTCTTGTCACTTTAAACTTACAACTTTTATAATGCACGCTATAAATCACAGCGATTCACAATCTCGATATCTTTGCTCTCCACCAGTGAAAACACGCACTAGCTCGAAACAGAATCGTAAATTCCGAAAATCACCGTAACTACTGTTCACTTAATCTCCTGGCTTTTCTCTGCCAGACTTATATACTAACAAAGAGGCATTTCCAACATTCGCGGAGTTCCCCGATTTTTCGAGAAATTCACCACGCATGTTCCCGCCATCACGTGACTTCATCTGTCGTAACAATATTTTTTGTTTGGCCTCAATTTTCCTTATTCTATCATGTTTTCACAGGGCACTTGAGTTTCGTTGTTGCCGGGCGTTTTTGCTCTTATTTAATAAGTTCTGGATTTTTAGAATGTATTTTAGAGTTGCACTGATTCACCAAAAACAGAAAACAATGAATGGTTTATCAAGTTTTAATTCCCGTCGTGAATCACTAAATGACATTAACCAACAAACGTTGTGCAACCATTCTTAACAAAGTGCCCCCTTTTGACCTTTGGTTTTGTGTGCATGAGGCCATGAGTAATTGTAAGAATTGGTGAGAACACACAAAGAATTTGTCAAAACACCCAAAACGATTATAAATGGGGAAAATATTGTGCAATCAGAACTCCTTGGATCAAGACCTTTCTAATGATGTGAGAATGGTTGAGTTTGACCCAGTAAATTAACTAACGAACGGAGACGTAACAATACTGTTAGAGAAAAAGTTGATGGTAAAAAATTAAATAAATTAAGACGGAATTGAAATTAAAGTATAATAAACCACCAGCGACGTAACAAATTGGTGTCAGAGAGTGGGACAAAAAAAAGAAGATGGAAACGAAA
>NW_013666518.1:0-21868 GCF_000517525.1 Limulus polyphemus
TGAGTACTAGATCGTTGTTAAAGGCTTGCTGGAGCGTGGCTGTAATGTAGGGCTCCTGTAGTTGTCTGAGTACTAGATCGTTGTTAAAGGCTTGCTGGAGCGTGGCTGTAATGTAGGGCTCCTGTAGTTGTCTGAGTACTAGATCGTTGTTAAAGGCTTGCTGGAGCGTGGCTGTAATGTAGGGCTCCTTTAGTTGTCTGAGTACTAGATCATTGTCAAAGGCTTGCTAGAGCGTGGCTGTAATTTAGGGCTCCTGTAGTTGTCTGAGTACTAGATCATTGTCAAGGGCTTGCTGGAGCGTGGCTGTAATGTAGGGCTCCTGTAGTTATCTGAGTACTAGATCGTTGTTAAAGGCTTGCTGGAGCGTGGCTGTAATGTAGGGCTCCTGTAGTTGTCTGAGTACTAGATCGTTGTTAAAGGCTTGCTGGAGCGTGGCTGTAATGTAGGGCTCCTGTAGTTGTCTGAGTACTAGATCGTTGTTAAAGGCTTGCTGGAGAAAGGAGCCCTACATTACAGCCACGCTCTAGTTGTCTGAGTACTAGATCGTTGTCAAAGGCTTGCTAGAGCGTGGCTGTAATTTAGGGCTCCTGTAGTTGTCTGAGTACTAGATCGTTGTCAAGGGCTTGCTGGAGCGTGGCTGTAATGTAGGGCTCCTGTAGTTGTCTGAGTACTAGATCGTTGTCAAAGGCTTGCTGGATCGTGGCTGTAATGTAGGGCTCCTGTAGTTGTCTGAGTACTAGATCGTTGTCAAAGGCTTGCTGGAGCGTGGCTGTAATTTAGGGCTCCTGTAGTTGTCTGAGTACTAGATCATTGTCAAAGGCTTGCTGGAGCGTGGCTGTAATGTAGAGCTCCTGTAGTTATCTGAAAGTGTGATTCTTGAAAATTGTTCTGTAAAAGAAGACTTAGTGGTGAGCTATTAGTTAACAACTGGAAATCAAAGGTTATTAATTACTAAAGTTGTGTCTTTGTTGTTCTTTGGTTTTCTTGTATTTATGTAGAAGGCATGTTTGGTTTATCCTCTTTTTCCATAGTTTTTGTTGTCAAGAATCTTGTAATTGTGCCAGGTAATGGATTTCATTCTTGAGCCTTTTTTAAAGCGAGAATCCTACAATCCTACATCACAGCCACACTTCAGCAAGTTTTTGATAAAGACTGTACACTCATCAAGGTCTCATTCAAGTTTGCAGTGTAGTGACATAATCATCATCATGTTCCCACTGGGTCTGGTCTTTTAGGAAATACATGCTAACCATCTTGATACTGGAAGATCTGAAGTCTGGTTACCTAAAAATCATTGCTCACTAACTTTTGTCCATAAGATTCAGTACTTCCAAGGCTGTTGGAGTAAATAAACTTTTTTCATTATGAAAAAATAGACAAAATTATCCGTCAAGAAAGTTTTGATTTTGTAATTACTAAATTATAAATTAAAATATCAAAAATTTCTGTTAAACAAGTAACTTGATGTAATTTTATCATTTTTTAAGATTTTGTGTGCATTTATTTTAGTCAAGACTGCATGATATGAACAATACTTATTAACATTTGTTCAGTTGATTGGCCATTATCTTAAGTATTTGTTTTTATTTTACTATTTACAGGTGGTAAACTGTCTACATTCTCTTGGTGGTCTTGTAAGTATATTTGATCTTCAAATATTTTTGTACAATCTCAATATCTTGTGTTATACATAAAACTACAGATGTATTAAAAACCTTTTTTTATATGGCTCTAAGATTCAATTGTCATGAGCAATTTGATGATCATCATACATTATAGATTAAAAATACATTTTTATCTTGTGTCTGAAGCAATTTGAATTCAACTGAATAAGCTTACTGATGTTTTTTAAATACTGTTCCTTAGTTATATTTATTAGAAGTTAATCTCCAAGAGTAAAAGAAAACACACATACACTTAACTTTAATTCCAAGATTATATGCCCTTAAAATTACCATAAAATGATTATGATTGAATTGATAATTTTTTTTTGTGTATATAAACTGTTTTATAGTGAATGGATATTTTAATTATACCAAGTTAATTCTTCATGTGGTCTGAAGAGAAAACTGTGTACATATTTAAGTCAGTAATTGGTAAAATCTGTCAGTGGTGCATATTCTAAATTAGAATTGCTGTTCATTTATTTGTGAAATTGCTATTTCAGAGAAAGAGAAAAATGGTTTTCGTTTGGCTATTTAGATTTTAAAGTACATGTATTAAACTTTACATTTAAGTGCATTTATTTGAAAAGGTTTTAGATTTAGAGTTAAAGACATTTTGTTGTGAAATAATTAGTTCTAATTGTCTCCAACTTTGAAAGAAGATGTACTATAGTGCAAGCAAACCTCTGGTAAAGAGGATTGAAGTTATTTGAATATAATCAACCATCACACACTAGTCCTGATGGTGGTAACTGTTTTATGAAAACTAATTACCAATAACTAATAATAATGATTTTACCTTTCATTTTCCCCAAAAAAAATATTTTTGTTTTTTATTCATAATATATAAGCACAATGTGCCTGAAAAGAAATTATAATCAACCACCTCATCTGCAGTTTGTAGTGAAATGAAGTCCTACTAGTCACCTTAAAAGTCATATAAAATGAGTGAGATTTTAGAATTTTTATCATATATCCAGTTTTTACACTAGCTGAGAAAGCCTTTATTGAACTTTTTCCTCATTTTTAATTGATGCTTGTAGGCTCAAAAAAATGGATTTGATGGACCAGTCATAGGAGTGAAAGTAGCAGAGGAAAATAAGCGAGCCTTTACCAAGGAACAAATAGAAATGGGTAAAACTGTGCTTAGCCTTCAGACAGGAACTAACAGAGGAGCTTCTCAAGCTGGAATGACTCCTTATGGTTCTATTCGACAAATTCTTCCTGACAGGAGATGAAACTTAATAAAAATCAAACAGGAGGCAAATTATGTTTTTATTTGATTTTAAATTTTGTATTCATTTTTTCCTTTGTGGCCAGATAAATTAGAATTTAAATTAAAGTCTTTTTTTGTTTTTGTACATATGTTAGACATCTGAGTAATTATTTTGAAGTTTTACATTTTTGATAAACAAGATATCAAAAGGTCACGTTTTAAGAGCTTCAGTTGTACTGAAAATTTTTGTGTGAGCTCTTAGCTCGTATAGTAATATTAAACAATGTTTACGTTAATGTAACAATATTGTGAGTATTCAAGAACATTGTGTTCTAAATGTGTTCAAAAGGCTTTACTTATAATTGACTACTGTTGACCGTTGGGTCAGATAGCATCTTTTTTTTTTTTAAATGACTGAATATGTTTTATGTGATTTAATCTAGAAAGCAAGAGAACCTTACATCAATATTTTTATTACATGGCTGAAGTTTTCTCTGTACTAATGAATCTGTTATTTAAACTTAGTAAGAAAACTTTGTAGTGTAGTAGGGAAAGTGCATACTTAGGGCAAGTGCAAAAAAAATTTATTTACTTACCAAATAAAGTTAAATTTCTTTTAAGCTTTTATTGTAACCATTAGTGCCTTTCTGGTATTGAACTGTTGATAGGTTTTTGCATTTTTTTTTTTCCATGAATTGTTATGCAAGGAAGACTTGTGACTTTATAACTTTTATTTTCATTAATTAACACCAAATGTTTGTAGTTTAGATATGAAATAGGTTATTGAAGCTTAGAGACTTAATATTAAACTATGATTTATTCAGTGTACCACAGGTGTTTGGTAATCTTTATCTAACCTCCATTCTTGTTTCTGACATTTTTCTTTCCAAATGTGATTCAAGTTCTTATTTGTAACTGATGTTAAAATGTAGTGTAGTGTAGAGTCATTGGTCAATTTTCTGTGAATTGTGAAACATTTTGTTAAGTGAGCAGTCTGATAAACAGTTACAGATGTTACAAATCATTATTCCATTTCCCCCCCCCCCCATCTTTTTTTTTCTGTTAATGTTTGTTTCTTTTGTTTTTAATAAGTAATCTGTGTAATATTTTTTTAACTATTGATTTTGTATTGGAAGTGTTTTAAGTGCTTTTGATAACATTTCAAAGATATTCCATAATATTATGTTACAGTCATTTGACATATATAAAAGGCTTTGTGTTAATTGGTTTAATTTATAGATTCATCAATATTTGATATTCTGAAGGATAATAAATTTGGTAGAAATACTAGCTTTGTAGCTCTAGATTTCTTTTTGATCACAGATTCCATGTCATCAGTATTACAGGAAAGAAAGCCTCTGTTACAAAAATAAAGTATTTAGAAAACCTTCAACGATAAGTTTCTCATTGTGTATTGTTTGAATTACAAAACTAGAGTTGAAACTTGGTATGTTTTATAATAGGAAGTTAATACACTGTTGTTTTAAAAGAGATAAACCCCAGAAAATTGAAAATTCTGAGTAGTTATATTATCACTGATAAAAGGTTTGAACATGTATTAGATTTTGAAAATGAGTCATCAAAGAAAACCCTTTTACCTCATTTCTTATCCTCTTCACTATTATATTTGAGAATAGTTCTGGTAAGTGGATTTTAAATGCAATTAAACCTAAAAAATACTGCAACTTACAAAAATTGGTCATCTTCAGTTAAACATGTTCAGAATGCTTAGAACAAAATCATGTAAAGCAAAAGTTATTTCTGTTTAAGGATTCCTATATGTCTACAAAAAAAATGTTCAAACGTTTTCATCATCACGTCATCCATTAATATTGCACTAGATTAATTTGAGCTGCCTGTCCCCCAGAAACTTTAGGGGACACCAAAATGTCCCACTTTGGGAGATAATGAACTTAAATATCCAACATAATCAAAATTAATACTGGAAAGTGCTAACGTACTATGACTGGGCATAAGATTTGTCCTGACCTCATACAATATCCTTCATTTTCATATATTAATGTTCAAATGCATAGATCATCATATATTTATTGAGGATATAATAATATGAAATTAGCTTGTTTATTGTATCATAAAACATCATTAGGCATTTACCTTTAAACTATGAAATCATTGAAATATCATATATTAGTGTTTAGTACATAGTAATATTGTTATAACTGACAAAATATGAAATTAGTTTGTTTTATTTTGGTATATATGCTGAATGTCCAAAACATGTTAGGTTGTTTAAGAAAATATTCTCCAGTAAGAATTATAAGTATTAAATAGTATTTTTCATGAATGTCATTCTTATTTATTGCATGTTTCCAAAATGCACTCCTGATTTGTTAAAGAAAATAATATCTAATGAAAGTATTATAATAATAAGATGATATGCATTTTTATGAAAAGAAGTTTTAATTTTTTTAATGCAACCAATTTTTTATTTATCAGTTAAGTGTCCTGCTTTGAACTCCAGAAAATCTGGTCACTTTACAGTAGATATCAGCTGGTACCATCTCTTTCAGTATAGTTTTCATGAAAAGAAAACTGTTTCTTGTTTAATACACACAACTTTGGCATTTTCAGCATTCACGCAAGAAATGTGTGGTTGTAGAAAACTATGGAATTACAGTTTGTAACCAAAAATTGTTTGTCACTTTGATCAGCATATAGCACAATCATGATTATCTTTTGGTTGAGATGGCCATAAACTTGTCATAATAGACTCAAAAAATGGCTTGATTTGTAAAACTTGCTAAGTCTTTAAATTTGACACTTTCCCAAATCGGTAATAATTAATATAAAGTATCCCTTTTTTCTTTAGCTATATAGAACAAATATGGAAATAAAAACATCAGCCTGGTTATTAGCATACTAAAAAATATATATATAATTTTTTTTACATATCAACAGGAAAGACCCTGCTAATTTCAACAAATAGTGAACCCTTTTATACCCAAGTAGATGTTGGGTTTAATGCCAGAAATAATGAACAGTTAGTGTACCCAACTAAATAAACATTTTATTCTAATCATTATAAGTAAGATGGTTTGTACAATATATTTAATTAGTTATGCTCATTACTAGGTATATTTTTAGTTATCTGTATAGGAAGCTTACTTTGATCAGAAGTTAATATTAATTACTACACTGAGTTAACTCTTGACACTATATTAAACCTTATTGAACTGGTATGAGCTTGGTTTTTAATACACGTATGCATTACTATATAAAATGCTTTTTATAACTCGCAGAAACTGCATCTTACAAACCTCTCAAAAACCACTTTCTGACCTCTGCACTGGGGAATATACCTTAAGATATTTACCCCCATTGAAACTTTAGTTTTTATTTACTATTTGTTGGTTTTGTAACAGCAAACTTATTCAACAGTCATTATCAGTGAATGATGTACATCAGTATTTAAACTTTTTCCGAGTTACTATTTGTTGGTTTTGTAAGAGCAAAATTAAAATATCACCATGTATCTATTTAATGTCATCTCATTGTAGAAACAATAATTTACTGATTTCAGATAATGCTGGTGACTATTTTCCTACACCAAATCATTCAAATTAATAAGAGAACATGAAACTTCCCCGATGGAAATTGGGTATGGGGGTGTTTTATTTCAGAATTTGTCTAAGGAAATTAATCTTTGTAATAGACTGTGTTAGTTACAGTACAGTGAGAGTGCTATGTATTTTTATAACAGTAGTAGTTTCGATTTTTTTTTCACAGCTTGCTCAGAATATCACATGGAGTGTAAAAAAAAATCAAAGTATTGTTACTTAATCATTAAAAGCATATTTAATGACTTATGTTACCATTTCATTGACCCTTTTATTCTATGAATGTATTTTGATATTAAAAACTCAACTGATTTCAAAGTATATTTATTATCAGGAAATGTGATGTACTGTTTAAATACTGAGTTTTTGATGGTTCTTTTCAAGTTGAAATAGTACGACTATTTCATACAAAACTTTCAATTATTTTTCATGGATACAACTTGTGTGTGTATAATTTTTTTTGTATGGAATGGGTAAAGTGCCAAATAGTTAATTTCTGTAGTGCATATTGGTGTATAGAAGACATATTAATACTGGATATAAATTACCTTATAACACCAAAATGTTTTTATTTAATTAGACACCTTTATCCAAAATGACAATAAAATGCTTCAAATGGTTTTTGTTTTAGTGAACACTCCTGAAGAAGCTGTAAAGTGAAACATTGAGTGTCTAATTAAATAAAATCATTCTGGTATTATAAGGTTGTTTATTTCTAGTATTAAAATGCCAAATAGATGATTAAGGATTTTTGTAACCACCAGACATATAAAATGTGTTACCTGTTATACTTAAATGAAAATTTTTACAACTGTTGATTGTACATTATAATTAACATTAATGGTAGAAATCAGTGTGTCTATGTGTAACAGGTACTGTTTTACAATACATTTTGAAAATCTGTTAAAATGATACATGTCAACAGTGGCCTCACATTCTTACCATGAAGTGTGGTAATCACATAAGTGTTGTAGGCACTTAACAACCCTGTTCATTATGAAGTTAAGTATTAAACATTTACAAGTATTCCAGGAAGCTAGGATTACTACTTAGAAAATGTTGTTAAAATCTATCATTAAGATGACATGCATATTTCATTCAAGTTGTCATGTGTGGTTCTTGACATTGTTTCAAGTGTTGTATGGTATTTATATCTAGCTTGCCCATTACTAGCTGTGTTTCATTTAAATATACTTCAGTATTTGGTCTGTGTATATACTTCTCTTTTCACAAATATACATACATGGGCAAATGGTTTACAGAAATGGTGCAGTTAAAAATGCACAGGAATTTTTTCTCTCTCACATGCAAGTTGGTAGGTTTAATCTAAAAGAAATAAACTACAACTTGTTATAAACATAGTTAAGCTAAGCTTCTTAAAGTATCCTCAAGATGTAATTTCTCTTTCCACCAAGACATGTTGTAAACTAGTTATTCATATGGTTAACTTAAATACCTAGAAAGTACAAACTGTTCTTTTAAGTTAAGCATCTGAATATCCAGCTTACAACATGTCCATTGAAAGAAAACTTTTACTGATCTTTACACCTGCATTGACAGCTGTATAAAATCTTCAATTGTATTTTTTTTTTATTTCCTTTTTTATAAATATTATTGTTTAATTAGTGTGAAACTAAAGATTTAGCATACAACGCTTTCCCATTAGCATTAAGATATTTTTGTTATTGGTATGAAGAAGTTGACAGAATTTTACAGTCAGATGGGTTTTTTTTTCTGTAAATGTACAAGATTATAGTGCTAAAATATTGAACATTCCTGCTTATCCTGTATTAGGTACAACAAGTCAAACAAAACAGAGATTATTTAGACTTTGATATAAATTATTTTGCAGGATTTATATGAAATATACTGATGTATGGATTTTATCTCTTATTAAATATTTCTTGGCAGTACAATTAAGAAATTTCTCAATTATTAGATATATATTAGCTGGATGCTTTTTTGATAAAATGTATTGTATCTATATGAAGACTTTATTAAAAATATACTTAATGTAAAAAGCCTCAAGATGCCTTTACAGGCATGGCAACTTTCATCCATAAATAATTTTAAAAATTACTGGATGATTTTAACAAAACTATCTCTTTTAATTAATTATAAATATCTTATAGAAATCAACAGTGGTAAATGCCAAAAGCTGGGAAAGCAGTGGATACCATTAGGCCTAGTTCTTTTGATAAAAATTATGCCCAACTATTTTTTGTGTTTTTCACTTTTAATTGTTTGATCTGCTCAGGAGTGAATTATGGTAGACAAATGATAAATTTGAAATATTTTTACACGTTTGTGATTTTAACGTTGTACCAGTTTAATAACCAAGAGAAGAAAATGACAACTAAAGAAAATCCTCAATCAAGTGCGTGATTTCTTCCACAAATATTAGGCTTAACATTTAAAATACACTGCACCACTTGTTCCACATTTTTGTTTACTGAAACTCAGAAACTTTACAACATTAGCTGTAATAAGGAGTTAGTGTGCACAAATGAGAATGAAAGGATGTTAATGCATTACACCTGCAAGAAAAGTACACATAACAGATTGAAGCACATCATCTAACCAAAGAGATGTTACACATTATTAAGTCTTGTCGAAGTTGAAAAAACTGCACAGTAACATACTACAAAAATGAACTTTAATCTGTACATGTTTCAGATTCACATCATAATTTTAGTATCAATACAGTAAAATAGTCCTTGTAATGTCACTATTCTTACAACACATGCACCATGCTAAAATAACAAAGTGTACTTGTAGATTGAAATTAACAAGTTAGTTTTCAAATCCTCATACACAAGTACAGATGCAATGATAAAAAAAAAATTCATAAACATACAAATAAATATGACAAAAATACTTATAATTGACCAGTAACATTTAAGCTCCGAGATGGAAGAAATATTACAAAAATTTCACATTTAAAATTTTAAGAACTGGGAACCCTTTAGCAAGGTTAATAAAACAAATCAAGCTTCATATCTGTGAGTACTTTATTTGTTTTTGGTGATAAATTGGAAATATTACAATTTGGTTCCAAGTGTGGCTTGCAAAATGTATGTTATTTGGAAAATAAATACTGAAAAACTAAGTTTTCTGAAAACTTACAAAAAAACAAGTCAGTGTTAATGAAACAAAAATACTATGTAAATATTTCATGCTACCCTTCTGAATGAACTTTAACAACTTCAGGAAATTGTGAAAATATTGTACTATTTTGTTGTTAGTATAATTACAACTTTACACTGCAAACTTGCTTTTTAACAATAAATGTCTTCTATAAAACCTGGCACTTAATATGAGAGTAGGATTATGGTTTAATTACTATAAGGTTGGACTAATCTTTGAATTTAAGGTTGACATGTAAAATAAGTACAAAACACAACCACGCCAGAACAGAATCTTTTGCATACATCTTACCAGACAAATGACTATTAACTTTCAACAGTAATCAGAATTTTATATGTCCCCTACATGTGGCTGTTCTTGTACATATTTTATCATTTATACAAAATGCTACAAATAATAAAAAACGTGCATCAATACTTTAGATTTCTCATCATAAAACTTAAATGGAAATGGTATACCTACGAATATTTATATTATAAATACCAATACTTTCTACATACATGCCACTAATTCTGTGTGGCCAAATTTGTCATTCTTTACAATATAATTCTAGTATATTTCCAACAGCAATGATTTACCTATAAAACTTACCAAATGATGTTGTGTCATCAATAAAATACACGTATATTTATTAAGATGTTACTTGATTATAGTTCCACTACATTTTTTGTATTACATCACAACATACTTGATTCTACTGTTTTTAATCATTTGTGCTGGTTACTACTATGTTCTAGGGGTTGAAATTTTTATTGAACTGCTTTCTGTTTATTTCAACTTCCATGCTGGAGCTTTCTTCAGGACCTGAAGAAAAAAACCTCAGCATACAGACCAAAACATAGCTTCTAGAAATAAAGCAAATGCAGTTCATTACAACCTCATGATACCTACACTGTCTAAAGTACTGATAACACTACAATGTCATCTTAGGGCTAGTAAAAAAGTACATACACAGTACGTATTGAAAACTGTGCTTCAAATACCAGTTGTAACTTCTTTCCAGCTGGTCTTGAAATTATTTCTGATTCACTATATCTTGTATCAAAAATTAACCTCAAATTATTAAATTATGCACCAAAAAGCTCTGTCACAGATCCTCAAAGTGTTTCCTTTCATGGGTGATGACAACTGTGATCAGTCAGTAACACAGGTTTTTACATATAGCTCTTAATATGGAATACAAAATTACCAAATAGTGTTAAATGTGAAACCTTTCATTTATACTGTAACTTACAATTTTAGCTTTGAATATTTTCATATAACTTGCTGAAAAACATAAATGAATGTCCCTTAAAGAAATTTGGACACAAAACTTGTATTATTAATATCAGCTTGTTTTCCTTCCTCCTAGAAAGGATATTAAAAAAAAAAGAAGAATATTTCTGAAAAATAACTAAACTCGAAGGTAGGTTTATGTAATCACGATCATACAAGTCACTTTTTCAGATCGTAAAGTATAGTTACAAACATTACATAAGTGTCTAGTTGTGGTACCGGAACTGTGATTACCCAAACTGCATTCCTACTCTTCACCAAGTTGATGCACTGGAAATTGTCACTTACTTAATTGTCTTATTTAAATAGTGTTTACATTTAAAAAAAAAATTAGTTAATAAATGTAACTATTATTGAATTTTTATTTTACACAAGATTATCAACAACTGGGTTTCAGTGTTTGTTTTTAACAAAAGGCACTACAATACAGAGGAAGATCACAAATGCTATTTCAGTCAAAACAAACTTGCATAGCTTAAACTGAAATTTGATGAGATACTTACATTTTGGAAACCACCCATCACACTGTATGTAAGTATAAGATGACTATATACAATTTCTAAAATGACAATGCTCAAGCAACAAAAACTATATAGAAAAAAGATGAATTATTTAACCTTGTGACATTTAGTTACTTACACAATATACTTACATTTTACAAAAACATCAACTAATGAATTTACAAACATACGTGTACAAGTCAACCCGTTTTAACAACAAAATGAAAAATATGAAATTATTCTTGCCACTCTTTTAAACTGTATAAACTATGAACTAGAGTAAACAAGACATGACTGATCACAACTTGGCACCTATGGACTATTTTGGTACAATCAGACAACACTCTCGTGCAGAAATTGAGCAGCACAAGTCATTAAAGTTCAGGTTCACATACATTAGTATGCAGCTATGTATACACAGACAATGAACAGTTAATGGATCTGTGCCTGAGTCAAATGTTCACTGTGGTACGGAACCTCTGGTATAACAGTCTGTGATGGATCTCTGAACGCTGAGAATCCACTAGCCCAAGGTCTGTTGCTCTGTATCCCGTAATAGGAAATGGGTGGTGTCACACTGTGGGGATGAGGATGGGGTACAGGTGATGATGCTCGACTACAACTACTTACCGACTGTTGAGATGCAGGAACGTGGTGCCAATCCTTTCCTATCAGTAAAGGTTCAAAATAAGGTGGCATATGTTCAGAGTCTTCATGAGGAGTCATTGTACTGTAACCATGGTCACTCTCACCACCTGCTGGCCTTCGGTATGCACTATTTGCTCGATAAGGAGAAACGGGAACAGCATTTTCAAAACTCTGCAGTACCACATTAGAATGAGCTACTGTAAATAGAGATAAAAAGTAATATATATATAAAATAATCAAATGATTGAAAAGTATAAACCATTGTATCATTATGGTATTGCTTTTTTTTAATAATGTTTTTTTTTAAAACTTTTTTCCATTGGATTGAAATATCATAGATAATCTTAAATGTCCTACATACCAGGATGAAGGTCTTCATTAAATTCTGTTTCATCTGGTTCATTGTCCAACTGAGACATTGGGAATGTTGTATTTGGAGCTGATGGCATGTAGGGAGATGGCCCACGCTGAACATGGTGTCGATAGCAGTAGAATGCCAAAGCCAGAACCAGAAAACAACCCATGATCCCACCAGCTACTGGGCCAACTGGAGTACTCTTGATACCCAACAATTCTTCAAGTGGAAGACCTTCTGGTCAAAAACAAACACACATTACTATAAGCCATGTACAGTGTTTAAATGCTTTGAAGAGTCTTAAAGATATTGTAATCTCAGTTCAGTTTTCCATATTTTTTTGTCATAAACATGTGCATTCATCTTGTTTGTTGACATATCAGGAGAAAACAAGACTCTTTAGTCCACAACCTTCTGGTCAATAATATTCTATTATTTTCTTCTCTAGCTATGGCTATTAAACTAAAACATTTAACTAAGTAAGCTTAAGAAATTATTGACAAAATACTATGAACTTTTTTTATTTTTAGAGTTGAACTTTATCAAATGGGCTATAAGTAATTTGGAAAAATATACCAATAATCTCATCTGCATAGGGTGTTCTGGCACCCAAAACTCCCCCAAAACATTTTCTTTGTTCCACACAATAGCTTTTCTTAAGCTGAGTCACACCATCAGTCTCCATCTGGCACCATTCACATCCAAGTACACCAAAACACTCACTAGAAAAATAACATCATAAAAAATTTATAGGGAAAGGACAACTTAAAAGTTGTAAATTTGTAACTTGTTTTTTAATTTAAATTTCCAAACTTGAAAAACATTTAGCTTTGTTTCAGAGATTCATACAGTTACAAACCATGGACTCTCAAGATTCACAGTCCAGCATGCTTTAAATATCACTAGGCCCATTTAAATTATAAATTACTATACCGTACTATTATATAAACAATACATCCAAGAAATACATATTTATATGAATCAGTTATATATATTATAACTATCTGAGTAATCTAACTGAAATGGAACCAATCTCTGAATCTTTTTCTATATGAATATTAACTAAAACCTCTGAATTAACCAGTTTAAGATCCTGTCACAGTTAAGTTATAGGGCACATTTCATCAGACTACTATATTTTAATAGCAAGCAAAGTATATTATATATACACACACACACAAGTGGACAGCTGTAATTTTCCAGAACATTCAGATTACCAAAATCAATGTTTTAAAAACGTACAGAAACAAAATAAAAAAAGATTTCTGTTCAATAGTAAAATGCTAGAAACATTGTAAGTAACTGTAATAAAGTTTTTGTACACATTTTGTCTTCCTTTATTGATACCATTTCAGTGATTCTTTGAACAAAAGGTGAAATTTAATTCAATATCCTACCTCTCAGTGGTTCGAGCAAGACAATGGTTTTCAAAGCATGGTTCTAAGAACTCCAAGAAATCGGGATCTATAAAAGGCAACTGAAGTTCTTCTGGCTCCCAAGGACAACTGGGATTTCTATCATAAACAAATATAGCTCAATTTGGTATTAACATTAGAATTATATGTGATATTAAATTAAAACTCAAAATAAGTTTTAAACATTGAACTTTTCACATGTAATTACCCACCCTGTAACAGAAAGAAAAGCAACCACACCTACCTAACAGACACACAAATATACACATTGTAATCTACTGCAAATAGCAGTTCAAACTACTTTAGCCTTTCTTAGTAATGAATGAATATAAAGATGTACTTGTGTATAAAAAAACTTTTTATCTATTAGAAAGATATACTATTCTTTTACAGTCTACTAAAATACAAAAAAATGTATATTAAAAATCCATCAAATAATCTAACATTTTTCAGCTGGTTTTCTATATATTACTTAAGAAAACATTTTCTTCATTATAAACTCTTTTTAATCACATCATTAAAAACACATATTACTAGATAATCTAGGTTACCTATCTTCTTCATCCACAAGCTGACCAGTACAAAGGTTCATCTCAAGTGGACACTCACAGGGGCATTCACATTCTTTCTGTTCCATTCGATGACAATTTAAACACAATCTATCTATCTGTAAACATTGTGCAAGTATTTATTAAAATAAAAATTTTAATATACAAAAAATTGAATTAAAAGTACTGTCAACAACTATGCAGAGTGATATACATAAACTTATAGAATTCATCAACATCATCTTTTTTTGGGATAACATCAGATTCGAAGATATTCAGGAACTGAAAGACCCTGGAGCTAGATTTATGTGGTACTTGCAATTTCTACCCTGATACATCTTGTAGTGAATTCCTTTCTCTTAGTTAATGTGTCATTACATTTAAAAATGACAGCCTATAGTGAATCAGTGTGTTTGACTAATGATGAAAAAAGAAAGTAAATGTACAGATATTTTCAAAAGGTGAAAGACAAGGTCACTGATTACACAGGCCTGTGAAATTAAACTACATAAAAGTTCTTTTTTTGGTTTTAATAGCAGATTTTCCATAATTCAGCTATGCAGATTTCGAAAATAATATTCTTTTTTTTAACACGGAAGGATTTTTACAAATTGGGAAGAAAAATCTCTTACTTAGATCAAATTATAATTTCGTTTACCACAATGAACATTTTTTTATTATTATGTTTGTTAACAAAAATTCAAACTGAAGAAAAGGGAAGAACATTGATGTCAAACAAATATGCATCCTCATTCATCCTGATTTCTTTTGTGAAATCTACGTCTTGTAGTCTCAAACTGTGTTGTGGTTTTTTTTTTTTATGTATTGCATTATGACGTTTTGTAAAAAATCTGTACATGACGAAGAAAAACGGATATCATTTTTGGATTCAGCGTCCAGGAATTACTGTAGAACATGTAAAAATTTTGAGACAATAAAACCATCGTAGGCTTGTGTTATCTATCTGTCAAAATAAAAGGCAAATAATTGCCAAATATATTTTGTTGTATAAAACATAGCCTTAGTAATGTTGCATCTGACTTTTAATATACTTTAATATGTAATCATTTTATGTATCCTAAATGTATTCAGGGTAACACTTGTGAAGTATCTTAAATTGAGTTAAACCAGTACTTGATTCAAGCATCTGAACCTCAGTTAGCCCAGTTCAACACTTTACTTTAATCTCTGAAGCTTGTTTTAAATACATCTTAATACATCAATAGTATAAAGCTAAAGTTCACCAACTGAGTTGGAGTTTGCTCAAGTTTAAGTCTTAAATTTTGGTAATCTTGTAGTTGATTTGGAATGTACTTCAATACTTTTAATTCAGGGCTAAAGATGTACAACAAAAAGGTACTAGATATTAGGGATGCATGGGTAGTAAAATTTGGCCAAATACCGGGTCCAGGTACCCGGTCACTAAGCTTTGGCTGGGTATGGGTGTCAGCCGGGACCAGGTTTTCTCCTTGCCCCCCCTAAAAAAAAACTAGAAACAAAAACAAAATTGATGTTTACGTTTATTACCTTTAACCGAACAATCACCAACAGAACATTCAAGTTTTCTTTCAACTTTCAATGCTTTGCCCCAACTTCTCAAACCTTAACCTCTATTGTTCTCAAAACCCACACCTTCCCCAGAAATCCACTTCTCAAGCCATGCCTGTTATTAACCCCTATTGTTCTCTGAATACCCAAATTTCAGCAGGTGGTTAGTCTTTGTTGCTCGAAACACGTTTTGTTTTTATTTTTATAACTAAACCAATTACTGACTGTAACTTTCAGTACTGCATTAGTTGCCACAAAGATTAGGGCTTAGATGCCTAATATCGACACTCGACCGAAGCCGAGTATTTCCGAGTAGCCCAATACCCAGCCAGGTACCTGTGCATCAGTACTAGATATAAATGTTTACCACAGATTATTCAGGTTAAGCTTGTTATTATGCCATATTAGGCCCAAGTTCAGCCTAGACTTATAAATTTTCAGAGATTATATCTGGTTATAAGAAATAAAAAATGTTTAACTTTAAAGTAAATTTGTACCATAATTTCCATGCTTCCCTAAATCAGATCTTTTTTTTACTTTTGTATATGAAATTAGAAGGAGTACAAATGTGGTCTTAAAGTTAAGGCTTACAAGAGACTGGGTTCTTGAACACAAGTTCTTGATTGCACGGGTTCCACCTACAAACATTCTAACTGAAACTTGCCTTGAAGATTAAAATATTTCAACAAGGTGTACCAGAAATGGCAATGAACTAATCACAAACTGTATGAAATTTATTGGTACCACAATAGTTTTCATTGTCTTAGATGGGCTAAACTGAATTTAGAATTTAATATTGATATAGGTGGATAAAATATCATTAATAACATAAATACAAGTATATATAACCTGGGAACATCCTTCATGAATGTAAGTACTTGTATGTTTCTCTTATGAATGTGTAAAAATGTAACAACAGTGCACAGAATATTTTCCTATATGTTAGATTTTCATTTCTAAATAATTACACAGTCTTAACTCATCTGAAGAATATTAAGTTAACCCATGCAATCAGTATCTATTTTAAGAAACCACTAGTAGCACCATATGACTTTAATACAAAATGATGTAAGGTAATACCTAACATTTTTGTGAAATAAAACAATTACTACAGGGTCTAGATACTAGGATGGACATGTGGAAAATTGAACACAATTATAATAATACAAAATGAAAATATTTATGAAATACTACAAAACCCTGATTTTACAGCAAAATATGTAATGATTTTCAACTTACCATACTACATGGACAAAAGGCTGTGACGGCTTCACATGTCTGGTTCACAATTCCAAGATATAGGTTAGTACCTGGCACTAGTGTGATCTGAATGATTCAATAATGAAATGCAAAACAAAGTAAATAAATAAAGAAATATTTTAGTAAACCACAATATAAACAGAAAAATAAAGTAAATACAGCTAATACTCCAATGAATTAACTTTGGAAATTATGAAATTAAGTTTTTTCTGAAGTGAAAACTGAAACTGAGACAAGATTTAAATCTACGACTCTGCTAATATGTAAGAAGACATCCACAAGTTTGAATTCCTCCTGCTCTGCACTATAAATTCTTGGACCACAAAATATGACAGTACATTCTAGAGTCACGTACCACAATTATGACTTCTAATGAATTAGAAATGGGATTTAATATATAATGCTGCAAGTAAAAATGATAAAAGCACAGTTTCTACAAGTATTTTGTGACCTTAAAATTTCAATACACAATAATGATTTATGTTTAACATATTATTATTTCCACTGCATCATATTTTATCAATTGGACAATTGCAAAATTCACTGGAAGGAAATTAGTATATTTCCTAAGTTTATAATTTGTAATTCTAAAATAATTGGGGAGTAATGCACATTAAAAATTATCCTAACATTGACTCAAACAAATATTATTGATATCAAGCTTTTCTTTTATTGCCTCTTCATTGGTTGAAACTGAAAATACTGTCACTTGCCTGATATTTTGCACAATGTTCTCCTCGAACTAGGTTGGTCAACACTCTATCAAGAGTTAGGTCGAACTGAAAGACAAGGTTGATCACTAAATAGATCATTTAAGACGCATTACCAATGACAAAAAACAAAGAAAGTAGAGAAAACTAATATGCTTCTTAATCGAATATAATAAAATAATATACAACAATTTACAATTAATAGAAAGCCCAATTCAATTCATATGCTCACAATAAAAGTTACTTATAGGCAACAAGATTAAAAATAATCTGTAATGATAGAGTAATATTCACGCTATTTTGACTAAATACACTTTGACAGCATATAACTTTTAAAACTGGAATACTATTCCTGCTTTGTTGGAGTAGTTTATGAGATACAGGTTTTCCTTATGTACAAAACTGGGGCCACTGTTTGTGTTTCAATCTTGGAAAACAACATCTTTTACAGTGATGTACCCCCCCCCCACCCCCACACACACACACAAACAGAAAAATCAAGTCATTTCTACATCTCACCTGATAGAATCTCTGTACTGTACGATCACTGAAACTGTTGCACAGCTTTTTCTTCACAAATCCTTCATGGTTCACAATGTCATTGGCTACCAGAGGTTCCTAAAAATTAATACTTGATGTACAATGAAATTTTTACCTTTATGTCAAGAAAAGTTAAAAACAAAATATGAACAGTTTTCCAAAATGAAATGATTCGATAAATCTTGCAGCAACTCATCAATTTATAGTGCTTGTTGCTATTACAAGTTTTGTTTTTTTTTTTTTTATAAAACAAATAAGTAACAAAGAAAAAAATCATACCTTTAAAATCTCTTAGCCATAATTCCAAATTTTGTTTAAGAGTTATTATTAAAAGAAGCTGGTTTGAAAATAGACAAACATGGATTTAAAACACATCAGAAAACAAATTTGGTGAATTTCTTTTTTTTTTTTAAAGAAGTTATGTAAATATAGGTATTTATCTTTTACCCTTTGTACAGTTGAAAATTTGTGTCAGAATGTCTGCACCATGTTTTCTAGTTCCTGACCTAGATACAGTGAAAAGGCTCAAGAGTACACACATACTTTTGTTCACGATAACATTTCACTTTTCTGTATAGTTTTATTTAAAATGTGGTGATTAAAGAATTACTTCAAAACTGATGAAATAAGTGAAAAGTAGGTGCATTTTGAAGGTACAGACAAATTCGTTTTAGTTAAATTCTATAATTTTCGTTAATCATTCAACAATGGTTTCCCATCATTTTTTGATGGGCTTTTATACTAGTAATCATTATATTTTTCATGGAAACTGCATTATTCTGAGACCTCTGAGAAAAAAATTAGATGAAAAATAGCTATAATCTTAATGCTTCATAGCCTAATTATTCAAAAAATTATTTCAAACATCTCTTTAAGATGTTCCTTAATGAAGTATTGTAATCTAGATTTTAACTCTTTCTAGCAAAATTATTTTGTACAAATATTCTAAGAAACAAAAGTTCAGACTTAAAAAAATGTTAAATCTCATAAGCTGCTTATACTCTTCAAGCTATTTCTATTGTCTCTTAGTTCCTTCACTTAGAGATAACAAACAAATCAACTTTTGTCTTGAAATACATCCTGAACTCTTAACTCCTTTGACAAGTGTCAACAAACATGGTCACATCCATGAAATGCAGACATATGCAAGGCATAAATGAAAGTACAATCAGGGATAAAATCAGTGAAAGTGAGACTTATAGTTATTTAATATCAACTCAGAAAGTGATTGGGGTATTTTAATTAAGAAAGTGATTATTATATTGAGACTGAAACTTTTGACAGTGGCTGAACTTTAAGTATGTAGATAGAGAACTGCATCCGAGTTTTGTGGCAACAGTGAAATATCGGTTTATGTTCAGGATGAAGAATGCATTTTTCAATACTTAGAACTCTTTTTCAAAAACAGTTTGTTTTAACTGACTGACCAGCACCCTGCTTCAGAGCACACCATGGAACAACAAACTATTAAGTAAATTATGTGAACAAAATGTTGTATTTCACCATCATTTCAAACAGTTAACTTCTACACAATGACAATCATTATTATTAAAAAGGAAAAAAGTACCCACTGCAAGGTGCATTTCTATCCCCAAAACTACCTACTTAAGGAGTTAATAATACATTAAGTAAACTTAAATTCAGTCCATCAATACATTAAGGTAATGAACTATAATGTGAGAAACTTAATAGTCACACAAATTTCAGAAGTGTTACAAAAAATATTTATAAATTTCATTATTCCAGAAGTCTTCAAAAAAAGTAAATATGTTATTGAAAACTGATATTGTGAGTTTTTCAAAAGAAAGACAGTTTTTGGTGTTCTAGTTCATTCTAGAAGATATGAAAAATACCTTGTGGGTTATGTGCTGTTGTTCAATTGGTCCACGTCCATTTGGTTCAATAAGTCCAGGATGAGCTATTAAGTAGCCTTTATCATCCATTATGAAACACCTGAAAGATAAAACTTTAATTTAATAACTGTATTTACAAAAATTGTTTCACATTCAAAATCAATAAAAAAAAAGCAGTATAAATAAAAAGTTATTGGCATCTTATTACACATAAGCCAATCCTATAGTTCAGGTACAGCCATCTCAAATTTTCAACTGCTGATCAGAGGAAAGCAACATTTGTCACAGGAGTCTTGAACAGCTCTTGGAACCAAATAAATAGACTGACTGTCATTTTTATAACATGTTCACATACTTTTCAGCAGCATCCTTTCTCATACCTTGGGCTGTTCAATCTGCAGACCAACATGCTAACCATTAAGGACACTCCTGACCCATGCACCTCTGGTTGGACATTCAAAAACAGTTCTCACTCAAGATAACCAGGCTATGTCTCACCCTGTATCTAACCAATAATTGTTTTCATTCATAATAAAAAGTTAAAATTAGAACAGAAAATGTAAGAAAATCCTTCTGACTTGTGTGCAATGTTTCAATCAAATGGTACTTACAACACTCAATGCAATGTTTCAATCAAATGGTACCTACAACACTCAATGCAATGTTTCAATCAAATGGTACCTACAACACTCAATGCAATGTTTCAATGAAATGGTACCTACAACACTCAATGCAATGTTTCAATGAAATGGTACCTACAACACTCAATGCAATGTTTCAATCAAATGGTACTTACAACACTCAATGCAATGTTTCAATCAAATGGTACTTACAACACTCAATGCAATGGTTCAATCAAATGGTACTTACAACACTCAATGCAATGGTTCAATCAAATGGTATTTACAACACTCTATGCAATGGTTCAATCAAATGGTATTTACAACACTCTATGCAATGGTTCAATCAAATGGTATTTACAACACTCTATGCAATGTTTCAATCAAATGGTATTTACAACACTCTATGCAATGGTTCAATCAAATGGTACTTACACCACTCTATCTTTCTCACACAATGGGATGGCATCTACCAGCAGTTTGTAAAAGTATCCTAATGTAAAGTCCATCCCCAAAACAGCTTTGATGGTGTCAAATGAACTATGCATAGAAGCATGTCTGTTTTACATAGAAAAAAGAAAAAAACTAATAAAACTCCAAAAATAACACAGTCCATTATATAGTATTACTAAAAACTGTAATACTTACAAAAAAATATATTTCTTCATCCTGGAATCTACAACAACACACTTTGACAAATGCAATTTAAAACTGTAAATACTATTTTAAGAGCCAACAATTTAAAAATATGTTCTTAAAAGCTTCCCAATAGATATAAAGTAAAAATAACTTACACTAACCAAACATATATAATGAAAATATATAATCAAGCTTTTTTCCCTCACAAATGTTTGAATATTACGTAGCTTTTGAAAGGACTATTTTAAATTACACTGTTCAATTGAATAAAAGTATCCCCAAAATGAATCACATTTCAGTCAAAACTGATGATCATAACAAAAGAAACATTATATATATATATATATATATA
>NW_013666518.1:22459-70334 GCF_000517525.1 Limulus polyphemus
ATATATATATATATATATATATATATATATATACTCTATATGAACAAAAACATGCATGTATTTCAACCTTTGACAACTTAATATATAAAATTGATGACAATTAATAAAGAATGTTAGAAAAGAGTAAAATAATAGAAATAATATTCTCCAATTTAAAGAATAATAATAGAAATATGCTAGGTGTGTTTATGATGAAAGCTGAATCAATAAGACAAAATATATATATAGAAGCTGTCATTTCAAGTTACAAAACAATGAATAAAGTATATATATATTATAATTATCAATATTACTGTTTACGATTTTAGTCTGTAAACAGTAATATTGATAGATTTTAGTCTGTACACAGTAATATTGATATATTTTATTTTGTACACAGTAATATTGATAAAACCAAAATCTAACAAAATTACTGTAAATATATTAAAATCTGTCAATATACTCTGTACAAACTAAAATCTATCACTATCGCTGTGCACAGGCTAAAATCTTTCAATATTACTGTGTACGGGCTAAAATCTATCACTATTGCTGTGCACAGGCTAAAATCGTTCAATATTACTGTGCACAGGCTAAAATCGTTCAATATTACTGAGCACAGGCTAAACTCTTTCAATATTACTGAGCACAGGCTAAACTCTTTCAATATTACTGTGTACAGACTATATTCTGTTAATATTACCATGTACAGACTAAAATCCATTAATATTGTTATGAATATATTAATATCTGTCAATATACTGGGTACAGATAAAATGTATCAGTGTAGACTGAAATCCATAAATATTGTTATGAATATATTAAAATCTGTCAATATACTGGGTACAGATAAAATGTATCAGTGCAGACTGAAATCTATTAACCCTTCACTGTAGCAGCAGTTTGTTCCCTGTTCATAAAAAATTTTTTTGGTAATTCCATTTCCATATTGCAGTTATTGATATGTAGTTTTAAAGCCACTAAGACATGGTTTTTTATGACATCACATTGGAATTTATTTTCTAATATATCCATCTTCTTTGTAGCATTCAAAAATCAATTGTGCAACATTTTTAGGCCTACTGTTCTTAGTTACATAACATATCTCAACATACATAAGCTATTTTAGTTCAGCACTTGCTCACTTAAACTGTATTAATGTAAATTAGCCCTTGTCTGAATTGTAAAGACTGCAAGGCACGAGTTGACAATACTTCAAAACAGCTGCAAATGAAACAGTCAATTTAAATACTTATTTTTTAAAAAAGTGACATATACTTTAATAAATAATGCGTCCAGTGTTCAAAAATTGTTTGGTTTAAATCTTGGGTCTTCTCCAACATTAACTGCTTTGATTTTTTCTGGTATGATAAGGATGAAAATCTCTTGTACACATAAAAGCTTAGTTTATGTATTTGGTTTTTGAAGTTTATCATGGTTAAACAGCAACATACAACTGCAGAATTAAAGCAGTGGATGCTGGAGAAGCCTCAAGATTTATCCCAAAACTTTGTGCAAGCAGATTGTCCTCCTGAAGATATGCCATAACAAAGTCACATGATCTACACAACATATAACCACCAAGAATACATGGAATTTCCATAGGATGCATTATATGCACAGCCAAGGCAACTACATCTGTGTGGAAATGTAAACAAAAGAAAATTAGTATATGCTATAGATTATATGGCACAATGCACATGTACAAACAAATATAATGCCATGGGTCCTATAGCACAATTTAGTGAAAGAATTAATGTTACTTTAATTAAATTATGCAAACAGTACTTAGCTTTGTTGCATACAAATCACTTTCTATTTTTACAGCACATTTTAAGAGTTTAAGAGTTATCACAGCAACACACAACATAATTAAATACAGTTGTCATCACCATATTTGCTATGTATCAAACAAAGGCCTGTAAGTAACACCATAATTAGATTTTATGAGAATGTCTAAACAACAACTTACTTTCCCTCATACACAGTATGGCTAAGCGTTACAATGTAACCAGCGCCACCGACATCTAGGTAAGGTGCTGTCAGAACTACCCTCCCAGGATGTTCTATGGCACGTCGAAACCACTCTCGCTTGGTTGGGTCAAATCTTTTGTCTATTACTGTACCTGGGTAGATCTGGAACATGCCGTTAGGAGTGGCAACAAACCTAGAAATGTGTGTGGACCACTATACACATAAACATTAAAGCCAAAAACAGCTTAAAAACACACTTTTGATACCTTTATTTTCATCAGCCAATCATAAAAAGCACTTTAGTTGCTATTAAACCTTGCATGTACATAGTCGATTTTAGTTTAGAAATAAACAGATATTTATGTTAATACAATATCTTTCGTGTATACATACCTCCTAACAATATACTTGGAAAAATCACTGTTCAAAACCCTTTTCTTCCATTCTGGAGTGATCTGCATTGCAGAAAGTACATCATTCCGTACTTCATTCTACAGAAAAGCGAATTTTAAAAGAGACAAAAAAAAAAAAAAAGAATACTTGTTGTTGGTTTTACTAAGTTGTGATAAAATAAAACTAAAATTATACAGACCACCTCAGTTAGACCAAGAGTGCACACAATTTTTGTTCATGCATCACAACATAGAATCATCCTTGGCAGCAAAAAAGAAATTCTCATTATTTCTTTTCACACAAAAGAAAAAGAGAAAGTAAGACCTCAACAGCTATTGACATATGTGTAAGTGAAAACTATCTTTTTAAATATCTTATTTCTTTTACTTACCCACTCAGCCATTTTAGCTAATTATAAATCTTAATCAAAGCTTCTTCTTCTGAACAACTAAGTAATTTAGACAAATACTAAAAACAAAATTTCCTTTGAAGTAAAATACATATAAATACAATTTTTTTAATAAGACATTATCATGGAAATTGAAAAAACATGCATAAGTAAGTAGATATGTATCAGATAGAAATGATAGTAACAACTGAAAAGTCAGCAAATATGATCACCTGGATTGTTTCACTTCAATGTCATATTCACACCATAATGAAGAGACAAGACATGAAAGGCAAGAATACAGTGCTCTTAACAATACCACATTTAGTCTACAAAAATCTAAAGACAACAATAACCATCAATATATTAATTATCTGTAAGATTTCAAAGAATTTATTAGTTATACATCTAGAATCAAGCCTATATGATGCCTCTTTGTCTTTTCCAATATGCTTAATGTACGATGCTACCCAAAAAAGAAACCAAGACCTGACCAGTTCTTTTTTTACCCAAAAATTGAACCAACAGCTGTTTTTTTTACAACCCCAAAAGAAACTGACAACTGTTTTCTCCAAGCCCGTTCCATTGGCTGTGGTTTCACTAGATAGTAGATAGGGACAGTGGGAATCTCGTTAATCCATTCATGCTTGTCACTAATTAGATGACGAGGCATTTGGATACCTTAAGAGTTACACATATAAACAGTCATATTTATTGTTTTTTATATTTTTGAACTGTAAACAATTTCTATTCATGATGATGACTAACTGGATTTCCTTGTTTTCATCATTCAGTAGTCACTAATATTTAGTTAGTTTGTTTTTTTGTGCACGATCAAATTTTATCTCAAGTCTTAAAATAAGGAAACATACAATTTTCGAAAGTAGATTTTATGGTTAGAATTCAGATTAATTGATAGAGACAAATAAGATATACATAATGTTTTACACTGTACACTGTAAAATATTTCATACCCTGCTTAAACAAACGTGAAGGTATCATGTGTTCTATTTAATTTGCACTTTTATTCAAGTTTTGTTATAGTGCAAACTTACACAATAGGTTATCTGCACTCTGTCCATCATGGAGATCCCATCCTCAGATTTTAGGATTGTAAGTTTGTAAACTTACTGTTGACCTAGTGGGGAACTATTTAACTCAATTCAGTTTTCTTAGTATGTTTGACTAACCCAAAACCAAATTAAAACCACTTTTGTTATTTGGCATCTTATACCATGTTCCAATTACATATCATCCTATGTTTACATTGTACAACCACACGAAGGTCTATATATTTAATCAGACACATTATGGACATTTATATAACCTGTGTTCTATATTTTTTTTATTACTGTTATGATGTTAACACTTGTTAAGATTAATTACAACAAACATCTCATTTGCTACTTATTTCAATACAATAATTCAATCAGGATGTTCACTACCTGTCAAAATATGAAACTGTAAAAGCTTCTTCAACATTTTACATACTTTGTTTGTAAGTTACCAAGTGCAAACAGTTACATCAATACCAAACCTGTCATTAGAAATTGTTTCCTAGTTCTGGTGTGCATTTTTTATTTCAGTTCATAAAAAAAAGGAAAAAATTTTTTAAATATCTATCCGATAATAGCATGGCATTTAAAATAACTACTCACCTTTAGACCAGGATTGGCAATTAGTTTAGTTTTGTCGTTAAGGTATGCCACGTAACCTTGAACCTTGTTTTTTGTTTCATTACTTGTCAGGTACTCGAAGGGCGAGAGAAAACATGATGCAGACAGGAAAAGTGTACTGGATTCTGGATGCACAGAAAACAATTTGATTTAATTATTTTCTCATTTGATCTTATGAATGTACTGTTCAATTTTGAAATTTCTATTTGTGTTTTTTATATCATACGTACAAGTTGACTTACCACAGTAAAACATAGCATAAATGTTATTCCTAAACACCAAGGGGGAATTCAGTTTGTTTTGAATATTTTCACCAAATTACACAAGGACTACCCCCACTAGCCATCCTTAATTTTGAGCTGATAGTTTAGAGGGAATACAACTAGTAAACAGCACCCAGTGCCAACTTTTGTCTGACCAAATAGTGGAATTAAACTGTTCCTCTTATAATACACCCACGGCCCCCAAAGAGCAAAAAAAGATTTAGCAGTAAACGGACAAGAACCACAAACCCTCAAATTCACAGTTTTGCATGTTATCACAGATAACACACATCACAAGGACATTTAATTACTGAAAAAGTTAAAACAAACACTTGATAAAATTTTTTGGATACTAGAAATTCAGACAGCTTTTAGGGAAATTATGCAAATGTTGTTACTTTGCACTCTACAGTTGCATCAAATTTATACTCACCTAAAACCTAAGTCAAACTTACTCTCATAAAGAACACCACCTACACAATGAATAGTAATTTATTTGTTAAATTTTTTCTAATTAATTATCCAAGGATATATAGTCAAACTTAGCCAAACAACAGGCTTAGTGATACGGGCCAATAACATTTCTAAAACTTGTCTTCAGTCAATCAGAACTCCAACATCTATACTAATTCTACCGTATCTATCTTACGAGCAACTGGTGCTGCTTACCAGGTCAGAAATATGTGTAAAATGATATATCAAAAACTAAGTAAATCATTAGAAGAGCACTGATTCAGCATTTATACTGAAAAATATTTATGTACTCAACTTATAATTTCTTTATGTTAATCAATACAACTATGTGGAGAAATATCTACATTAAAAAATATATATACTTCTTCCAATAACTAACATCTTTTCAACTCTTTCATTATCAATAGACTTATATTTCTAATCAACAGATAATCATACCCACATTAAAAAGAAGAGGATTAAGCATGTTAAACTACCTTTTAGTCATTAGTTTAAGTTTAGAAGACTTTGCTTGGTAATAACTAGACTTAATTCACCTCTCCCTCCAAAATGAACAATTACGATTCAAAAAAATAAAAGTACACTTCAAACCTAATATTTTTCCTAGAAATAAACCTTGTCTTGTTATCCTCAAGACTTCTAAGTGTGTTAAATACAACTGAAGTAACTTAAAGTTTTCCATGTTAGAAATACATACCAAGTGTTGAGAGTTGTTTAATGTGTCTACACATGCGGGAAGTTCCCATAAGGTCAAGTCTGTGGTGAACAAATGCAGGTTCAAGAGAAGGCAAGATTTTTTGCAATCTATTAAATTTTTTCTTCATCTGGACTGACACCACACACACAATGTATGGAGTTCGAGGAACCTAGAGACAATATTCATTATTTTAATATACGTGTTTAATACAGTTTCATAGAAAACAGAAAAACCTTGTCAAAAAAAAAATTTACATTAAAAATACAATTTTGTTTGAACAGAAATATACATTACTAAGAGAAAAGTCTCTAAGAATTAAAATATAACTTATAATAATAAACAGAATAAAAAATTCAAATACAGAAATCAAAAATTACTATACCGGTTTTTAAGTAAAATAAAACATCACTTTATAGTTTACTTGTAACACTGACAATGACAGAAACTATAAAGTTATTCTCACAGAACCCACCTTTCTCCAACTGTAGACTGTCTGGTGTTTATTCCCCTGTTTATCTAAACATTTTAAATCTGCACTATTCAGGGCAAAATTTCCCATTTTGGGTGGCTTACACGGTACTTTTGTTGATATATGTTTCTCTCCACTATCATTCCTTGAGAAAATGTAACAAAAACATTTTATTCATTTGAGAAATATCTTATCAATACATGATAATTACAATCAAGTCCACTACAGTGGTTACGTTATATAACACTCAACTTCTGATAGTTTAGATACTTTTATTTACAAGTAGCAACCACAAAAGTAGCTGCCTTAACAAATCCTCAACAGCTCAGATGTCTTTTAAACAACACAAGACATTATCACCCACATACTTAGTGTTCTCTTTATCAAACATACAACAGTTTGAAACCCCATTTGTTAACTAGGACTGATATTTCTTAATTTTTAAATTAGCATCTATCATTTACGTTAGTTTAGATTTGGATATTATTTTATAATTTTGATTGTAATCAATGTGGGTGAATAATTTTCATAATAACATTACAATATAAATTAAAACAAAACAATTAAGCTTACTGTGATGAAATGTTAATTTAAAGGAAATACTAAATGAGTAAATACAATAATGAATTAAAAATTACACACCTCAGAATGTATTCCCTAATCTTTTGGAAACCAGGCTGATTTTCCAAAAGTTCTATAGGTGTATGTAGTGGCTGCTTCTTTACAAACATTGGCCTCGTGAAAGAGGGGTGCATCAAGGTCATACCTAACACAGAAGGATTCAGAAGTTTGTATTTTAAATTTTAAGTCCATATAACGAATTCTCAAAACTAATTTTAGCACCAATCACCTCCTTGTTGTCCAATGAAATTACAAAACAATTAGTACATAACTAATCATTCTTGAGAGAGAAAAAAAGAAACACGATTTAAAAAATATATGAACTTGAAAAAGTAATATATTTAATTTTTAGGATTACTTATATTATTAGTTGTCAATCATTTCTTGATAGTTAATTCAGTGTAGCAACAACTGATGCCATATTTACTATTCCATTTAGTCAGCTTACTAACAAGTATACTGCAATCAAACACTTCTTCTCCAGTGTCCTGCCTGCATGCAGGTGTTAACATTTCTCTCTGTCACTGGTGTTCTTCAACAATTTGTGTTATTCATGGTTCCTAACCATTTTGCAAGTCCATCAAGCACCTTTGTTCTTTGTCTTTCTATCTTGCCAGTTGTTACTAAGTCCTCCATCTTTTCTTTCCTCACCACACTGCATATGAACTCATCTTGTCTCTTTTTTTATCTTCTTGATGATGTTGCATGTTGACTTGTAACAATACTTGGTCATTACTATTCTTCTTAGTCCATATCTTCCTGATGATGTTGCATGTTGGCTTGTAACAATACTTGATCATTACTATTCTTATTAGTCCATATCTTCTTGATAATGTTTGCATGTCGTATTGGCTTGTAACAATACTTGATAATTACTATTCTTATTAGTCCATATCTTCTTGATAATGTTTGCATGTTGTATTGGCTTGTAACAATACTTGATAATTACTATTCTTATTAGTCCATATCTTCTTGATGATGTGGCATGTTGGCTTGTAACAATACTTGATCATTACTATTCTTATTAGTCCATATCTTCTTGATGATGTGGCATGTTGGCTTGTAACAATACTTGATCATTATTATTATTCTTAGTCCACATCTTCTTGATGGTGTTGCATGTTGGCTTGTAACAATACTTGATCATTACTATTCTTCTTAGTCCATATCTTCCTCATGATGTTGCATGTTGGCTTGTAACAATACTTGATCATTATTATTATTCTTAGTCCACATCTTCTTGATGATGTTGCATGTTGGCTTGTAAAAATACTTGATCATTACTATTCATCTTAGTCCACATCTTCTTGATGATGTTGCATGTTGGCTTGTAACAATAGTTGATAATTACTATTATTCTTAGTCCATATCTTCTTGATGATGTTGCATGTTGGCTTGTAACAATACTTGATCACTGCAATTCTTCTTAGTCCACACTACTTGCAGTATTCTTCTTCAGAACCACATTTCAGCTGCTTCAAGTTTTGTCTCAACTTCATTTGTTATTGTCCATGTTTTGTATTAGTACATAAGTATGGACTCGATGTAACATTGTTACATTGTAGTACATCAATATATATTAAAAATGAATTGGTATGTTAACAACTATAGTCTACATGTTTATTTAAAGCATTCCAAACTTGTACAGAATCATAACCTTGTCTAAAATCACAAGAATGTTACCATTTATAAAAATAACCAGAGGATTTTGTTCAAAGGCATCTCTATTTAGTTCTTTATTCATAAAATATCAGTCTGGTTTTCATGCAGAAAAAAAAGAGGATTGTAATCATCTATAAGTTTAATACAGAAGCATATCAGACGTTTTTACCATGTTACTTCTTCTAATGGTACTGTGTATGTGCATACAAAATCTCTCTCAATTCTTCTCATTGCATTAGCAGATGTTAAAAGCTAAAAGCAAGTATTAAGATTATGATATCTAATTTTTAAATTATTAAACATTCACTATAACGCTAAAACAAGGCTGAAACACTCGTGAGTGCCATCTTTTCTCTGAATTTTTTGAAACATGAAAATCAACTTGCATGTGGTTTGGTGAACCAAAGGTACCTGGTGAATTAGGTGTTAAGACAATCAGCACTAGAGTTAATAATATGTGTCAAAAATTAAAAACAAAAAGAACTGACCAGTTTGTATGAAAAATAATTGGTAACCAAACAGTTCAGGAAGTAAAAAGGATTGAGAGCTGTTTATAGTGAGAAGATACTTTGTACTTTTAATGTTTGTACATGTCAGTGATGAACTGAGTATAAAGCTTTTAAAGAAAAGAAAGTCCTTTTTTATTAATAAAACAGAAGAAATGTTCAAATTTGTCATCTTCATCAATATAGAAAAACTGTGTTATAACAAACACATTGATTATACTCAGTCCTTAGTTTTCTTATTTAGAAGTGAATGCTGATTAGTAAAGCTGCAACATTTTACAAACCTAACAATGCAATTGCTGACAAACAACATAAAATACTAACATACAAAACGGGATAAAAAATTACGGATATTATTCCTACTGTATTTTATTTAAAATACATCTCTTTGTCTTAAATTCATTACTATTTTAATGTGGTAAGAATTGAAAAACCACACAGAATGCTTCTGAACAAACACATACACAGTACTTAAGTGAAAGTTGTAAACTTCTCTACATTTTCTAGTCTTTCCATATAATTGATTTTTAAATCGTACAACGCATGCCTATAAATTATTTGAAGCAACTTCCCCATCTCTGGAATTGTAAAATTATACAAATTTTATTTTGTAGCATAAGAAATGAATATTTATATATTAGTAATGTTAACTCTAAATTGTGATAGACACAATGATATGAAATTTATATTCTGTTATAAAAAACATTTCTTATACAAAATATCTAAATGTGAACGTGACAAAAAATTGCTTTATTTTACCTTAAAAGAGTCAAATTATCATTAAACACCAGAATTACCTGACTTATCTATGAGAAAAGCATATACGTCCTCTGAATGCCTAAAATAGGTAACATCTTCAGCTAAGTCAGCTAGGTTGATGTCCAGTCCTACAACTCCCAACAGCCTGCTTTCATAATACACTGGCTGGCTGAGGCTAACAACTAAACCTAATAAAACATAAGTAAAGATGAAATTAACAAAAGTTACTTTTCTATTTATTAAGGATCCATACAGAAACACACAACTAATATGTAAACCAACTACAATAATAAAATCATTAATTTCATATTCACCATAACTAACTTGCAAAAAAAAATTAAAGCAAATAACTTTATACAAAAATAAGTAATTAAAAATTAAATTACAGTCTATACCGAAAAAGATAAAATTTTAGTGACACACTTTTTAGAACAAAAGTGATAAATTGAATTTTCAATTCCTGATGACAGTATTAATGATCACTCTCATTATTGAAGCAATATGACACATCAAGAAACATGATTACCCTTGCTAACAGGATCCCACCATGGGAGTGAAAAATGTGTTTCAAAATGAGCTGGTGGTGACATCACAGAATAAAAATCTCCTAAGAGAAAGCTAAGATTCTTTGTGGAGTTAACAGCAACCATCATCCCTTCCTGTAGGAGTGAAATTACAAATTTATATCAGTTATTTTAATGCAAAAAATAACTAAGATATACTTAAAAGATTTCTAATAAACATAAAGTAATAACAGTAAATCAAATTGAACAAAAAAATAAACACCAGAGAAATTTAACTTCTTAAGTTAATCTTATATTTTATTGATATTAAATATCTAAATCTAGATATCTAAATCAACTGAACATATTTCAGGAATTTAAATATCTTTAATAGACTAATGTGAAACAATAAACACCAGTAAGTAAGTATTGTAAAGTATCTAACTGAGCATATGTCAGTAATTTAAATATATATATATTTTTTTTATATACGTCAATGTGATTTTTTATTGTTTTTGAATTTTGTGCAAAGCTACTGGAAACCTATATGCATTAGCTATCCTTATCTTAGAAGTGATAGAATAGAAGGAGGGCAGTTAGTCAACAATACCTACCACCAATTGCTCAGTAGTAAGGCTCTCATGTCCATAGCACTCCACTCCCCTCACACACTTTCTATAAAACTTTTAATCTTGGACTACCCTTTTACCAACAACAAGTGGGATTGACTATAATGCCCCCATGGCTGAAAGAGTGGGCATGTTTAACAACAGGATTCAAACTCATGACCCGCAGTTTGCGAGTTGAGCACCCTAACCATCAGGCCATGCCAGACTTAACTGAATGTGAGAGAGTTAAGACTAGTACTTTACTGAAGTGTTCAATCCAGTCATTCAATAATAGCAGCAAACATTTTGTGACGGACACAAAATGTTACTTGGAGTAACCAACTTTTCTCTCAAGACTGTGTTCAATCTGACTTCATGCTGTTTAGCTTATTTACCAATAAGCTAGCTAATTTTAAGTACTGACTGTCAACTGACCAGCAGCTTAGAGAGAGAAATTATACAATTTGAGGTTCTGTTTTTAACAGTGACTGAATGACATCTTTAAAACCACAGTCTACAAGAAATTTTTGAAACAAACATTTTCTACAAGGTAGTTAGTTCATTATATTTCTGTTCAGACTAATTTATTTCTCTTATATGCCATATTGTAACTGTTAGAAATATATATTTCTGCAAGAGTAACACACTCATTTCTGAGGTAAATATTATAATACATTACATAAGAATGTAAAAGTTTAAATATACTTAATAAGCTGGTTTATTGAATTTGACAATCTTCACTGCTTAAACGAATGTGATGTGAAAATAATAGGGTTTGAAAAAAAGAATGATTTTTGTCACTACTTTTTCCTGGTGAACTAAATGACAATAAGTTGACCTTGACCAAGGTAACTCACCTTAATGCTAGAAGGATCTGGAGGGAGAACATTGTACTTGTAGAAGTTCTGTTTGGCAATATCTTTGAGAAAGGTTTTTTCATACATAATAGGTTTCCCATCTAAGAGCAAATACAAATTTGAATTAATTTTTGTACAAAGATTATCTACAGAAAACAAACTTTGATAAAAATATCTTTAATACAAGCAAGAATGAAAGTAATAATTAGAGCAAATCTTAATCTTTATATTAATCTTTGAGATCAGACAAAACAAATTTACTATCAAGCATGTTCTTCACAGCGATCAAACTTAGCTTAACTATCAGTATTCATATTTGATACTATGAATATTTCAGCCACACAAATGCCTTGAATTAATTTTTTTATTAAGTACATCTGATTTAATATTTAAATAAACATACAAATAAAACTACATATATATAGGTCTGACCAATCATGTCCATCTATATTCAGTGCTTCTCAAAGCACAACCTACTCTCTATGATAAAAATCTTAGAAAAATATTTTTTCAGATACCATAAGTACTGCAAATTAAAAGTTAAATCTTAGTTGAAAAATAAAAATGTTAAAAAAAATACATAAACTTTGATAATTATATCCACTAAAATAAGCAAATATTTACATGACAAATGCTCTTTTGAATAAACTAGTTCCGAGAAAAATTTTTAATGATAAAAGTATATTTATTTACTTTATCATCATATATAAGTAACAGTGCAAAGACAAGCAACTAGCTTACCATCAATAACAGCATAAGTGTTGATGATAACTCTATTGTCAATTTTATGATTTTCATTGGCAATAGCTTCTAGAACTGGACGAGCTTCAGTGAGAGATGACAGAAGTCCTCTACTGATGTAAATAATAAGTGCTTCTGAATCTGCAAATGCAAAGAAATAAAAATAAAATAAAGCAGTCATACCTGTATGATAGAATTATTATTAATCTCAATTCCTGGATATCAGAAAAATAATGCACATTTTTATGACACAGTCTGTAACTAAAGAGGATGCTTAGCAGAGTGCACATGGCTTTTCTTCATGATGATGTACACCATGATTATATTGTAGCCCTCAAAAACATGATTTAGGTATAGGTACATTGATATCTGAAGAAAAAAATCAACTATACCCAAGGTGTGGTTCTGGAAGTGACATGTGAAGAACAACAAAATCATTATAAATATAACTGTAATCCATCAACTGACCAACCTCTATTCACAGTAATACTAATCGGTGGAGAGGAAGTCCACACACATCTGCACAGGACAAAGACGGAAACGAGAATAATGAAATACCACACCATCAAGTTGATAATCACAATCCTTATATTACCCATTTTAATGATCACTCCAAGTAAATATATTCAAGGTAGATAAATCCCTAACTTGTAAGAACTTATACAAGTCTATATAACACAACTTGGAATGAGTACAACCTCACTCTGGGGGACCAGTACTGAAACAGGTTCAAGCAAGTATAACCTTTGTGGAATGTAATGGTTATATAATGTATAAGATTAATGAAAGCTTACAACCTTAATACATCTGGTTTACAAAGATGTTTTTAACTATGCAGAACACTTGCATGAAAACTATCTGAATATACCGGAATAAAAATACTACATTCTACACTAGTTATGATGGGGGTAAGATATGACAATACTTATTATCCTCATAGCCAAAATATCACCCTCCATAGAAAAGATGATCTTATTTACAATAAAAAATGATTAATGTTTTGTCCACTGACATACTTTCAGAAAAATTAATTAAAAAACTGGTCCAAAATGTAATTTCTTTTCACAAGGACACAAACCTAAGGAGAATTTGTTGATTTCTTTTATACACTCAATTTCTGTCATGAACTGTTTTTTTTTTAGCTGATTTCTTTAATACACTCAGTTTCTGTCATGAATTGTTTTGTTTTTTTTTAAACTATTATATGACTACTGTCATCCAATGACAAAGATTCAAAAGTTTTCACAGTTTAATTATGATGTGTGTTAAGGTTCTAATTAATATTACAAAAGTTTATTGGCTAATAAAAAGGTTCTTGATGGCTTGTGTGCAAAAAAAAAATATCATTCTGGAAATAGTCACAGAAAGTCAAGGAGGGGAAAAAAGGTGAGAATGTGTGAAAGTAGTGTTTTTACTCAAGTAACAGTGAATGAAAAGATATATATGTACAGAAAACTTGAAAAGGTGATACTTTCATTGAAACAAGCAATAATATTTATTCCACAAACATCCTAATGAACAATAAAAATCAACCAGTACTGAGAAAAAATTATTTCCCACCAAGATCAAATATAAATGTATCTTGAACTTGAGATTATTTATTTACTGAATTTGAAGTTTTTATTTAACTGCACTCAATGGGAGTGACAACATTTTAAATTCTGTGCTTCACCATATAGCTACTGTCAAAAGTTCCCATTTTTTCCAGAAATAAATATGTACTTTAAAATACAAGAGCACAAAGGTCATTTTTACCACTGGTAAGTGTTCCAACAGGAGGTAAGGAATTCTGTAGTAGTTCAAAGGCTTTCAGAAATCCAACAAGATGATTGGTGGAGTCTATAAGAACAAAATCAAAAAATTCATTTTTCAGCAACATACATTTACAATACTTTTACAGCAACATACATTTACAGTAATTTTACAGCAACATACATTTACAGTAATTTTACAGCAACATACATTTACAATACTTTTACAGCAACATACATTTACAGTAATTTTACAGCAACATACATTTACAGTAATTCAATCTGTTTGTAATAATTTCCAAATATTTTTGACCAGAAAAATTTAAAAAAGGGGGGATTACTCTTTTCAGTTTGGGTACCACTGCTTGGGTTGGACTGTTTGTTTTGTTTGTTTTTTGAATTTTGCACAAAGCTACACGAGGGCTATCTGCGCTAGCCGTCCCTAATTTAGCAGTGTAAGACTAGATGGAAGGCAGCTAGTCATCACCACCCACCGCCAACTCTTGGGCTACTCTTTTACCAACGAATAGTGGGATTGACCGTCACATTATAACGCCCCCACGGCTGAAAGAGCGAGCATGTTTGGTGTGACAGGGATTCGAACTCGCGACCCTCAGATTGCGAGTCGAGTGTCTTAACCACCTGGCCATGCCAGGCCACGGGTTGGACTGAACTAAATATAAGATATTTCATACATGTGCCCCAAATTCTCTCATTTAGAAGTACTGTCTAAACCAGTTTGGTAATGTGGAGATTTAAAGAATGATAATATTCTCTGTTTGGTTGAGGTTTTCTCAACGAAGTCAGGAAGAATTTACTTGCCTGAACTCTATACTTCTTTTAGTTCAACTGCAATCTCCAGATAAATCAAAACTGTAAGCACAGTACTATGTTTTTTACCTTTGTATTACTGAAAAAATCTGACTAGTTTAATATGGATGTACTAATATATCAGTAGTGGTCATTTTTCCAAAGTACTGATATCACCAGATATTTAGAAAATACAGGTTGATACTGAGTACATAATTTTACATCCTATCCTTATGACTTGTAAGCACAGTGGACATATGGTAAAAAAAAACTATTTTTTTGTTGAAACAACAGATCTTTGAAAATTCTCACAAAATATATTTTAGCTGAAGAAAAGAAACAAAAAAAAATATCTTCAAAATAAAATATGAAACTTTGTACTTTTTTATGATATTCCATGGCTTATTCATCTCTAGCATAAAAAGCACCATTCTCATAAGTTATACAGTTCTTTTTTCCAGGTCACTAGCCATGTAAAGCTATGGTATAATTGTTACATAAAGATTGTTTTGCTGGAATGTTTTTTATGTCTTTGTTAATTAGAACTTTTAAAAATTACAGTATCAAGTTTTTTAACCCTTTCATTGCAGCTGGTACATATATAAACTTTGATTTTTTTTTCTGTTCACTGAGATTGATATACATACAGATTTTGCTTTTAAAATTGCAGCACATATTGAATCATAACTTTTTGTGGTAATGTTGTCCATTGTCATTTGTTGCCACACAATAAATCAATTATTTTTGCCTTCCATGTGTCAGTTTCTCTCAAGATATTAGAGAGGCCAGTATGACAACATACTGCTGTTGCAGCAGCAAGAGCTGCCAAAGTTGGAGAAAATCCAAGTTATTTTATGGATTTACTAGATAGCATTGATGCAGTGAACAGAAAAAAACATTTAGAGGCCGTGTATGGACCAGGCAGCGAATGGGTTAAAGCCTCTAAAACATTATAGCACTACAGCAAACATAATTTTGAATTTTGTTGGTAATTTATCATTTAAGCTGTAAGACAATATTGGTTACATCTTAATTAAGATTATGTAAGAATATATATAAACCTATATAGATAAATAATTTGTGCACAAGGATTCCAGACCTAGTTTCCCATAGGTAAAATGTTTATTGTCTGTTGCTAGGCCTGAAGATACTCCATTAAAATGAGCTGCTATAGACCTTTATTTGTTATGCATAAGCTGAAAGGTAATTCCTAGATTAAATATTCATTAGGCTTGCTTTCCTCTGTTTAGGCCATAGTGAGTCCCAAGTTATCACTATCAGCCAATATTTATTTCAAACTCAAATACAATTAAAAAAATATTAACCATATAATACAATTAGTCCCATGTATTATACTTACAGTCTCTTCTCTAATAATAAGCAAAATTATTCTTTTTTTTTTCCCCCACTGATACTTAAATTGATAAAAATACAATAAGCTCTGTGTTTTCCATTTGATAAAGAATTTGATATCAACTACATTAATTTCATAAACATCACTAGAGTTTGCTTTTAGATTCATAGCAAAGGACAAAACTAGAAATAAAAAAAAAACTTTTCAACTTTTCCTATGTTAAAATTCTTATTTTTGAGATATTTCCACTCCTTTTCTGGAGTCTTCACTGGATCAAAAATTTCACATCTTAACATTAATTCTCTGAACACATTAAATTTATAACACTCAGTACTTTTTACAAGAACTGAAGCAAAAGAAAATAAGATCAAATTTATTAAAAAGATTTGTTTGTTTGTTTGAAATTTTGTGCAAAGTTACACAAGGGCTATCTGTGCTAGCCATCCCTAATTTAGCAGTTATAAGACTAAAGGGAAGGCAGCTCTTTATCACCATTCACCGCCAATTCTTGGGTTACTCTTTTACCAACGAATAGTGGGATTGACTGCACATTATAACATCCCCATGGATGAAAGGGCAAGCATGTTTGGTGTGATGGGGATTCAAACCCACAACCTGCAGATTGCGAGTCGAGCACCCTAACCACCTGCCATGTTGGGCCATATTAAAAAGAAGAAATTAAGATATTACATTTTACAATATTTTATTAGATATCATATAAATTTTCAAAGTTAACTAATACTACAAATTATCTAAGAAATTCAATAAGCCTTATGAATTGTAAAAATTAAAAACTAACTTTTTGTTTTTTGTAGCCTATCAATGAATCTACTAAAATGAAGCTTTGTCTCATAAGTAGCATACGCCATCTGGTGGGTTAGACAGCTATCACTTTGAGGATGATGTGGTTCACCAGAAAGTCCAATTAAGCCAACCTGCAAAACAGATGTTACAAATGTGGAGTGTATATAGATAATACAAGTACAAAAAATATTACTTAACTAAAACTATTATAAAACTAGTCTTAATGATAATTAGAAATAAGAACAAATCTGTTTCTGAACACAAATAAAAAAAGGCTAGCAATAAAATTGGCATCATTCAAGGTCTTTTAAAAACAATAAATCCACCACCTACCCCCTAGTTTAGTTTTAACACTGACATAGTCTCTCAAACTAAAGACAAATGTACAAAACTAAGCTGCTAAAAATGCTTAGTCAATGTGCATTTTTAAAATAAAATGTTTAAGTTGAAATTAACACAGGTACATGTCAATTTTTTGTTTTTAACAAAAAAAAATCTGTATTTTCACATCCATATAATTTTACAGATATACCCTAAGATTTAACTCTGTTATCAATATAAACACATTAATCTTCCAAAAAAAGATAAATATAAGTTACATTTTAGATTGTGCACAAGTCTCAAAGTACTTTCTCTATGTAAGATTGGAAATGAATTTTGGTTTAATTTTGGTCTTTCTGTAGGTCTAACTGATGAAAATGACTTAAAACAACATTTTAGATCAGAGTTGAAGAAAACCAACTATACCTTACCTTGTCTTGGTGCGATAATGTAAAAAGTATGTGTTTTCCTACAGCTTTGGCTACTGCCAATTGGTTGGAACTTAAAGAAGTTCCATGATCTATGATAATCATCACGTGTTTGCCACGAGGCTCTACTGTGGCTAAATACACATCCCTGGAATAAACCAAACACAAAATTTCACAATTCTTGTTTCTTATAAATTCCAAAACTTTAGGTATTTAAAGTATAGGATGCACTGCAAAATAATACACATTTGAATTTTTTTTATCTGCTTAAACTTGTGATTGTCAAACTGCACTAAAAATAAGAGGTAAAAACTGAAAACATCATCCTGCTGTAACCATGTGTTTCATTTTACATTCTTAGTGCACCATAACCTTTGTAGGTACTGATTAATTATTAATTTGTTGTGAATATCTCATATAGAATTACATTCATACACATATAATGTTCAGATTGTGCAAGCCAACTAAAACCATCCATATTTTATCAAACATATAGACTCTTATTTAACATGCCCCTCACAAGCCAGTGGGAGACATTTTTTGTTGAAAAAAAAACACTACCAAATCAGGTGTTTCTAATTTGAACTGAAATTTTCTGGATATTTTTAATGGCTAAAAAGAAGGCATTTCCCACACTATTTTAGCATTGGGACTGCAAAAAGTGATTTGAAGTGGTAAGCACAAGAAGCATGGATGTGTCCAAATCACACACAGAGGTATTCAGGAACTATTTAGAAACACCTTGGTAGATATTGTGTGGCAAGTTGAGTACAATATTATGGCTGTAGCTACTTTCAAAGTGTTTCTGTCTGCTTATCCTACTGCTGACTATCATGATGCTTTGACCTTCCTTACTGAATCGCAGGTGAAATTGTTGGCAGTTGCTTAATTAATGATGCTGAGAATGTGGCTTTGTTGATATATACACTGAATTTACTCCCTGTGAGTAGACCTTAATACTAGCTAGTATGGAGACTTGATGATACTGTATTTCACTTTAAAATTTATCAATTAACAAATGAAAACTTGTCTCGATGTTGTCTTAAAAAGATACATCCCAAATCACCCTCTGTGGGAGCTTCCGATTTTAACTTACTTTTGATATTCAACAAATTGTAGTGCAAAGACACCCCCCCCTTGACTCCTGATGGATGTGTTAAAAAATGGAGTTGTGTACCTAAATTTCTATTGTATAAGTTTAAGAACATAAAACATTTACAGTAAAAAACTGCTTGAATGACCAAGAAATGTGTAATGGCCCAGAAAAAAATTATATTAAACTGGCAAAGTTACACAACTATGAAAACATGAGAAAGCAAACATAAAAATGCATTGTTTTGTAAGGCTCTACAGTAAAGTAAATTTTTTAATTGTCATGTAAGGGTCTATCATATGCTCCAGCTCCATTGGTTCTGTGCGTGCTTGAGCACCCCCAAAATTTATCAATGTGAATGCTGCTAAGCACCTTGAAATTATACACTAAACAACAACCAGTACTTGCAATCATTTAGAAATGTCGGTACTAAATGGTTTTATAGTAAGCTACTTAATTAAGTGCAATACAAGGCATAATCTACCTGTGTCTGCTGTCTTTTCCCAGACCACAAATTGTTGTATGATCCATCTTGTGGGCAGGATACTCACTATGAACCCCCGCTGCCGATATGAAATACTGCCATTTCACATTAGGGTACTTTCCCAGATTTTCACTGAACACTGAAAAAAATCAAATGTATGTTTGACACTTAACACAAAAATCATATTTTATACATGTAGGTGTTTATCTAGGTATATATTTTTAGGTTTTAAGGATAACAGACGTCCTTCAACGTTTTAGGCTTACCTAAATGTCACTTTGAATTTCAGTGATAAATTTTACATATGAGCAAGCATAGCATCATTGTATCAGTTTAAGTAAATATCTTCCATTCAAAATTGTGTTAAACCTTGTGCAAAAAATATAGAAAATTGTACTAGTCTTTGTCAACCTACTGTTATTAACCATCCAAAGTCAAGGTTTCTAACTAACACTACAACCATTTATACTTATATAAGGTAATAATACAGAGAAACAAACATAAACCGAAAACACATCAAGAAATTGAAATAGAGGGGGGGGGGGTAATATGGACTAAATATTGGAGCAGTAACCACTTTTGAGCCCAAAATTTTTGGCATCCAAATTCTAAAAACCATGTCATGAAAAAGTTAAGACCAGAAATCCAAAAAAGTAAAATAAAATAATAAAAACAAATAAAAATGTTGCTTAGATTTTTCCTCTCCATCACATATTTTGGTATTTTGTCTTACCCCAAAACCCATCTGAGTAGACTCACATAAATATAATATTTAAAAATATCTTTTAATTTTTTTTGCTCTGAACACCCCCTACAACCCCCAGCTTTGATTCTTAGCATGTTTTTGCTACGTGGAAACTTGCCTTTGTTGTGCTCAATTACAGCCACTCAAATTAATTTTCTGCATCTTCAAGAGTTTAATGTAAATGAGACCAAGAAACCTACCATCAGTTAAATTATTTCCTGGGCTAAAAATTCCATCTTCAAGTTTGGGTGGTGCAAGATCACATGATGATTCTAAAGAAACTGCTGTTCCAAAATGTTCACTGAAACTATAAAGACAGAGTGTATTTATTCCTATATGTTTGGTTTTCTAAAATATTATAAAACAACCAAAAGATTGTTTAACATCATCTGCCATAAAACAATGCTTACATTATTCATAAGATTTCAAATATGTGCAGAGAATCTTTAACTTTTTCATTCAAAGTAGTGAAGCAGATAAATTTCCATGGCCATAAGAACTATAAACAGTGTTCATTTATGTTAAATTAATCATTTCAAATTTAGCAAAAACATGTTAATTAACAAAACAGCAATAATCAAACTTATAAGAATTGTATGAGCTAAAATTTAGAAAAACCTGACCTTTTGACCATCTACCAACATGGAATATAGTTATTCAAAAATTAAAATTTTCAAATATGTGTTTATCAGAATTTTCATTATAAAAGTTGTAAGTATTCCAACATCCAGAGGTTGATTATATCAAATTAAAATTATTTTGGAGTCTCACATCTTTTTATAGTCCATGATGCCATGTCACATCACGCTCATATCTGATGATCTTGCATCTTGACACAAGCTCTGAAATATAGTTTCCATTGCAAAAACCTCCACTGTAAAGTTGTCATGTCAAAATCACATTAATCTTCCTTGTTACATTCCATAATACATAATATGGCACTTACCCATCACTCATTTCAACAGTCCAACCACACATAGATTTATAGATGCTACATTTAGTGACTTAACCAATATCTTTTCATATGAAATAGTATGAAACCCATTTTATTCTCCCGTTGTATGCAATGGTTGAACATATATATTATAGAAGCAGGTTATGTCAATCACTCTTCCAGATGGAGAGATTTCTTGATTATGTTGTGTACTATTGCCTGGGAACATGGACAACTTTTACCATTGACTTTTGTGTCTGTCTATTCTCAGCTGTTACAAGACACTGAGCTTTGCTTATCATACCCAAGGTATAACTTTTAAAAGGCCATTTTAGATTGTCCTGGTGTCCCAAGTTGATCCATGTTCCTCTGCTTTCAAATACCATTAAATACGAGGGATATCCCTGTCTTGGGAATTATAAATCCCCAATCTGAATACATATTTATGATCTGAGAGTATGAATACTTTGCAGTGGAAGGGTCTGTAACACACCCTTCCCAAATGTGCTCAGTGTACAGTGTCATTACACTACCTACAAAATGCAAAACCATCTCAAAATGTAATTGTGATACATGCTGTTCCACTGATTTCTTTATATCAGTTGTGGTTGTCATGCAGCTTTCTTATTTTCATATTCAAAATAATTTTAATATAATGTACTCAACCCTCTGTACAAACAGAAATATTATACATAGAAGTTCATAGCCTTAGACCGATTTTCCTAGCATTCCAAACTATCCAAAAATCAGTGTTTTTTCAAATTCGTTTACACAGAATTTAATTTCAAGAATACCACATAAAATAACATGGGAACATTGTGTTTTTGAATTAAAGTAATGGTTCACAACTTTTGTTACAACTTATACATCAGATTTGTAACAGATGCTTCTACATGAGACAATCGTTGTTTATGCTACCTTTCACATTAGTTTCCAAAACAATCAACTACCCTGAAAAGTATGCCAAAATTTTTTTTCATAAAAATTACTTACCTAAGAATTGAACTTTCAATATCAAAACATGGGTTAATATATGATACAGGTGAATTTTGATGATGTTTATACAGCGTTTCAACCTCTTCTTTATTTTTCTCCAAAACATCAAGATATATATTGGCTTTTTCTTGCAACCTTTTGGCAATCTGACAACAAAAAAATAAAACTGTAATACTGTTCACATTATCTTCTAAGGTTCTTAGAACTTATGTAAAATGTTACAGTAATTAAAAGTAACAATGTACCAAATGGATTTTGATAATTAATCCATTTTGGAGAATTTCCTTAAGGTTTAGAATTACTTTAAAATGAAAAACAACAACAACCAATCATTAAATATTTAAATCATCCAAGGATACTACTTAATTTGACATGAATTTGACTGAATGACATGACTTGTGAAAGCCTTCAACTCAATTACTTAATAACTTCTACCAGAAGAGCTGCTAAAAATCTTCAATAAAAACTACAATTAATAATAATTAGTCTTAATTATGAGTGACAGGCAAACCACACACAGCTCCTATGACCACTCTGCCTTGGGTATCATCCTTTACTGGTGGTTTTGACCCTTATTTTAAGAAACCTGACAAGGTTGGGCCTGCTTAGCAATTTACTAAGAACCCAAACAGAATTATCACATAATATTTAAAGGATTTTGAAATGTAAAATTCTTACATACACTCTCATTAATCCAACTTTACATAATTATACAAACCTGGCTGGAAAACTTCACGTTTTCTTTAGTAATGAAAAGATATAATAATATGTGTATAAACAAAAGTTGTACATTACAGATTTCCAGACTTACAGGAATTAAAGCTCTTAACAATAACACTCTGTATTACACAGTGGCTGCTAATGAGATCTAACATTGCTTAGAAATGTAGTTCTCATCTTGTCATTGTGCAGGTTTCATTTAACTAACCTGAGGTGACATGTTTTCACAGACTAGAGGATCTTAAGCAATTCTAGTAAGGTCTGAAACAAATCCCCAGTGAAATTACTAAAATAGCATTACGATTTGTTATATTATTCAACTGATGCCAGGGACATATCCACAGTACTAGAGCCCTCATAAAGCCTTGACTTTTGAACTGCTTCTTGTAATAATAACATGTGCTTAAAGCAGCTAAAAATAACATTGCTAGAAGGAAAAAGCACTTTTTCTTTCCTTTGGAATCTTTATGGAAAATTTTTATCTCCTGATTTAGAAACATATCTAAGACACTCGTTATACTAACCAAATCGTAGAATATTTAGGCACGTGAACAATTTTTCTTTGTATCGATTCTGCAAATTATTTTTAACGGAAAAAAATAAGAAATACTAGTAACTCCCCAATCTTTGAATTTCTGTACAAACTAAATTATATATACAACTTAATGAAAATATCTGAAATCTGGGATTATCCAAATGATGTCTGTGAAATGTCTTAAAACGTGAATTTCCTTTCCTTTTCTTAAGGCGTCCTAGCAACAAATGAAAACTCCAAAACTCGTGTAATTGGCATTGGATGATTATACATTCCAGTAATAGACCAGCATTCGGACATACCATGCTTTGGGCCTGGCTATATAATAACAATACTAACACGCATGACGGCAGCATTAAAGAAGTCGTCGAGAATTATGGACCAGTAAGAAGGATCGAAGAGCCAATCACAAGACGGGGCAGATAATGAAGTATGAAGGTCAATGTCGTACCCTACAATCAACTTCCTCTGCAGCGAAGAAAGGGGCTCTTTCATCACATCGCCGAGGCCTCCAGCCATGCACAATTCCCATACGTAATTCTCGACTTATTGCTGTGGGAAGAAAGGTTCAATTTCGCAGAGACAACCTGACCCCAGTTCCCCACTTTAATGTGTACATGTATACATCTTTCTAATTATACAGTAGCACTGAGAAGTCTGTATAATTTTCCAATGAACTTGGAAAACTAAAATATTTTATTACGCCTGACTGATTATGTGTGTTTATTTCGTAGATTCTCGAGTTCATTAACAAAGTTACGACTAAAATGAATAAAATCGCGCATAACAAGTTTAAAACAACGCCTTAAGTTCTTGTTTAATTTCACCTTGAAATGCCGCACATCATACACAGTAAGCCCTACGTTGAGTACAGATGAAATAGCACCTTTTAATTTTATTGGTGCACAAAGTTTCCATGTTCTATTGGCGCGAAATTAAAAAAATCAAATTATTGTAAATAAAGAAGAAAAACAACAACTAAACGTTATGTAATCACCAGATGGTTTCTATAATACACTATAACAAAGCAACACCGACTGATCAAGCTTTTGGTACAATGTACGGGTATAATATGAGTTGTAAGTGAAGTAATTATATCATCACTGACTTAAATCAACAATATCCTCGCTTTGAAAATATTTACATCGTTCAGGTATAGCATTGATCTTTGTATTCAGGTTTAAAGAAAAACTGTTGGTATTAAATGATGTGAAAAATAACTGTACAAGGAAACCATTTTAAAAAATATAGAGCGTTTACATTAGTTCTAACTTGTGTAACCACGTATATAATGTACATTATTAATTAAAACGAATAGGTTGGAGTTCTTTTAAAGCACCGGCAAAAACTTTTTTCCCCCCGCCAAACGACGCATCCACAAACCCCTCTAAAAAATTGGCAAAAATATATAAAACTGAATATAAATAAAACTGTGGAGCTGTATATATACACACTTTTATGCATTTTTCGCTTTTTGAAAGCTTTTTCCAAAATTGACACTATGTAGACTCGGAATAGTACAAACGTTTGTTTTGTTTTTATTGAGGTGTTGCATTGTTTAGTGATTCCAATAACGTACGTACGTACACCTTCTTTTACGTGGGTGTAAATATAAAGCTCAACTTATACTTTATCGTTATCATTGATATTCAGTGTTACTGCCAATCACGTTAAAGGCATCGACTCAATATCGATATAACCAAAGCCAGTAGTGAATGATAGTGGTAATTGATTTATCATGTTAGAAACGTACAAAAGGAACCAGGTTCTTCTTATCAGACACAAACACAAATAAACTGAAAGATCTGCAAAGACAGCTTTCAAATTTATCAATCAATACGTTCTAACACACGTAAGGAAAATAAAGTAGTCGATCCTTTGAACTAGTTTAATTAGTTGGCACAGGTGGAATTTCAAATAAACTTGTGTAAGAGCCGCTAAGTCAATAGTTTTATTGCTATATCTCCATGTATACTGTATTTCAACAAGACTGTAGGGGAGGAAGGATTGAAAACAGATTCAAAAACCCCTACCCCGACCCTGCGGCAAGTTCACAGAATCTGCAAGCCTGTAGGGCACGTTCGGATTGGCTGTCTTCAAAGGTTGAAGGCAACAGTCGATGCGAAACACGCTCTTCTTACTTTTCACGTGCACGCGTTGGTACACAAAGTTGCTAAAGCATATGGAAACCGGCAGAATGTGAGTGATATACAAGTTACTAGAGTAAATCTTCCCATTTCATCATACACTTAGTAAGGAGAAAAAGCAAACAATCAACAGACTTGTTTCTCACATGAAAGTCACCGAACAAACAAGTTCTTTGTTAAGCCTGTCTCGTCGGCGTTGCCTCATACTGTATGACAAACTTATACTAAGATCGTGACAAGCCGATTCAAAGACATACTATCCGCAATTAGCCACGTACAAAAACGACTGTTACAGTATAAATGTATAGTGACGGTGAAACATAGCAGTGATGTAGTACACTAGTCTGTACATAATGTACTTTACTCTCAGTCATGCTGCGTTGAAACCTTGTCCACAATACTGCTTGCATATTTCAAGTTAGAAGTATATATGGAAACTTTACGATGTTACAGAAAAATACATATATATATATATATATATATATATACACACACACAGGTTGGAGCAAAAGTTACTGATACAGCTAGTATTATACGGTATTAAAGAAAATATTAAAGACAACTGAAACCAACTTAATTATTCCGTTTCATAGTGAGTTGTTAGAAGTTAAACTATGTTCTAAGCGAAATACCTGTGTGAGCCACTTTTGCCCCACGCCCGTATATACTGTGGTTTCTTAGTTAACAGTCCCAGTAATGAATAAACTTTAAAACTACATAACATGTTATATGTTGAGAAAACTATATATGTATATGCGTGTTTGATAATTATTAGCCTAACTGGTTGAATACTATAATTTAGTCTACCACTATGGCAAGCCTATAGGGCCACAACTCAGAAGGCTTTTATATATGTGTGTGTGTTCATAGAGATTATTTATTTTCCATACTATTGTCAGAGCTTCTGATACGATGAAGTAAAAGAGCTCCGATAAGGACAAAGCACTTAATGACGATTCCACAAACGAATGGAAAGCTGGGTGAAAAGCCCACCAATCTGAGGTTGTTAGGCAGTTTGAGTAAAATCTAATAGGAAACTGATCCTAGACTGTGATCGATAATAAACAAAAAATACATCCATGTTTCCTTTTACAGAAGCTAGATCAGTTGTTTCTGCGGAATTTATAAGCTTAATTGGAAAATTGTATACAATATTTATGATTCTCTTGTTGCTTATTTAAACATAGATCGAATATCAGGATAAAGATGAAAATAAGGAACTTGTGATCTAAACTTGACTGGAAGATTCCACAGGCTAGATTTGCACAAATTTTGGTAATCCTAATTGGCTGGTCCCTGCTCGAACTTTGGTAACATATAAACTTTCATTCAAGTGACTGTCTTACTCTACACTTCAAGTTCCTTTGAAATAAATTCAGAGTAAACCCGTTTGTTCTAAGTTCAAATAAATATGGAGGCTTGATTAGCCAATTAAACAACTTTAATGAAAATGTATTTGAATTATATTATTAGCGCTTCCTTGTGGCGTGTTAAGGACGTAGCTGGCATATATAATAAGTTCCATATATGCCAATCTTTTAAGGTATCAGTTGAGAAACCCCAGACACTCTTAGTTCAGAGATTCCTTTCACTAAGTACCTCCTAGTTGCAAATGAACTTTCACGAACGCACTTCTTTTGATATCAATACATAGAGAGACCGAGATCACGTTATGTAAGATATAAATTTAGATAGACTAAAAACAAATGAGTATGCATGACACGTGGTATTTACTATTAACTGACATGCATCGACAAAATTTTACAGTTCGAATAGACTATTATTTACTGTTAACTGACAGGCCTCGGAAATATTTTATAGTTCGGATAGACTAGTATTTACTTCTAACTGACGGGCCTTAGCAAATTTTTACAGTTCGAATAGACTATTAACTTATGAGGTCTCAGCCAAATTTTATCGTTCGGATAAAATAGTATTTACTATTAACTGACAAACCTCGGCAAAATTTTACAGTTGGGATTGACTAGTATTTGCTATTAATTAACAAGCTGCATGGAAGTTTTGGTACTAGATTGTCATTTTTAAGTCCACAGTTCTGATGGACAAATTAAAACATGCGCGATGTATCACTGTAAGTTGAAAGTGTTACTTACGTCCTCTAGTGGGAACTTGAAAATTAATTTTTACTCATGAGACAGGTATCTTTGTCATAAAAAAAAGATCACATTTTTATGTTCTTCCAATTTTGCAATAACAACAGGTACACTGTAGTCCATAGTAATGCTGTTAGCTATATTTCAATGTTTTAATTTAGATGTTAGCTGTAGAACATGATATTCAGATCTAGTAAATTTGACTACGATCTCGATGGGTACATTAGTTATAAATAGTTGTAGCGAGTCTGTACCGGATTAATGCATAGGCCACCTAGGGCGGGGCCTAAGACCCTGACGGCCACCAAAGTAAAATAAAAAATAAATATGGTTCATAAAACTAGTAGAATAGAGGCGAGATTGAGTTATTACTATTATCATTACTATTTCTATTATTATTCCCAAATATTTCCTGAGCCTAGGACCTCACTTCCTAATCAGGCTCTGGGTAGAGTCCTAGTAATTTAGTCACGTATATTCGGTAACTCGATCGATTAGCCGTGAAATTGAACAGGTTAATTCCTACGTTAATCGTAGTGCCATTAGAGAGTAAGTATCTGTTGAATTGGAAAGTGAAAACGTCATTTGTGAACTTAGGCCTACAAGTACAACTGATAGTATCACATAGGTTAAAGAAGAAATAAGCTAATTTTGTATCTTACTGGTTTTGACATTATATTCAACAAATAAGTTAAAAGAACGACGTTACTACAGTAAATTACCCGTTATATATTGTGGCTAATATTTAAGATTCGACTACACTTATAATGTAACTTTATATACGACACTGTTAGGGCCTCATATATATACTATATTTACTGTTATTCGTGTATAAAGAAATAGTGAATATTCATTCTCAAAACACGTAAATCTTACAGCCCGTAGATACAGAGTATCAAAAGCACCATGCATGTAAAGCATGATAAACATATATAACAAATACATTATTGAGTTAAAGGTCAACTATGTGGTAATTTTACATAACAATTGTCTTTATCAATTCGGTAAAGTTTTTTCTATATCTAAGACACATTACACATGTATATTGTTTTGGCTTCTCAATTCTTCAAAATTTCACTTCATACTTTCTCAACAGTTTCTACAAGTCTACTCTCAAGGAAATGTACCCCACTTAGAGAAAGAAATAAACCTCACAGTGTACAAAGCGTACGCTTAATGAGGGCAGCGTACTCGTGGGCACGCGGTAAACAGGCAAACAGACGTTCGCCTCATCGCACCACGTCCGCAGGGTACTATATAAGTCAAGCCGGTTTATGTGGCTTTTTTTGTTGTTGTTTGGGCCAGCTTATTATGAGACCCTGGTTAATGCGGGTACAAATTAAAAGGACTAGTCTACCATTTACATCGACGGGGAGGTAACAAATGTACCTAACTAGGTGGGATAATAAAAAGGAGAAATATTGTATCTCACTTCTTTAAAAACTTTTTTCTTGAGAAATGAAAAGCATATATAACATTTAAACATAATATTGTTATATATTTCTTGCTTCATTTAATGTATCAAAACAGTCTTCGATGTACACCTTTACGTTTGCCTTTCAAATTTTAAAAAATGAATAAATATTTTCGGAAAAACTCTTGATAAAACCACTTTTGCACAGGTTGATATTTCAAAGCAAGGTAATTGTCTTTGAAAGGCTTAATGACAACTATGCATAAACATTGTTTCAAATATATTTTTAATAAATGTGTTGTTTTGCCAACATGAATCCAAGACTGACGGTACTACTGTCACAGTAGCAAAAAATTTAAATAAATAAATAAAAAATACTGATTATGACGGTCAATTTGAACGTTTAGAATGAGTAGCTATTAACATATATTTAAGTTTTTAGGTGGTGCGTTGAATTATTAGTACACCTTGTGCATTTTATCACTGGTTCGTTGACTATAGTAACTTACTGGATCCTATTTACAACACATAAAATAAATGAATGCCACTAAATATTACCCCGGGGGGGGGGTCATTTTGGGAAACGACAGAACGATAGCCTCCTTGTTCAGGAGAGGGCTGTAAAAGGCAGTTTCTACGAAACCCTTCTAGTCAGATCGGATTAACACATATGCTCATGTTAGACCATATCGTAGAACCTTCAAATTGGGGAAGGGGGTGAGCACGCGAGGTCAGCCTTTCTTTGCCCCCCCCCCTCAAGCCTTTTGTGACTTTCATTGGACTTAGACCAAAAGAAAGCAGTGATTTTACCCACAGATAACAATCAACCACTCCGTCTGTGTTAATGTGATACGTTTTTATCTTTACGTTTTTTTTTCCTTTCTATCTATCAATAGCAAAACAAGAAAATTTCCAAACAGGTAAGTAAATATCTTCTAATATGAATAGCCAAGTAATGCGTACCCGCCAGTTCCCCTCGAGGGGAGCAACTGGCGTTGACACCCGCGAAGCTAAGTGTATCAATCTTAAGTCAAAATTTTTTTCCGTGGAGAAAATTTATTGTCTTTAATGTATATGTTTTAAAAGGCATGCTTACTATCTCTGAAGAGGAACGTAAGCACAACGGTACTAAATTTTATACGTATCTAGGGGGGATTATATTTCCATTATCTCTCACAAGCATGGATTTTCGGAAGGTCCTTCCGGAGCAGTTTAGTCAAGGTAGGAATGACGCGTCTCTTATCCTCACTTAAAAACTAAAAAACTTCACTTAAAAACTATACATAAAGTAAACATTTGTATGATACTATACCTAGTTTAAAATAGTTTTGAAAACTACTTCGACCTAGTAGGGTAAATTTTTGTGCATGATTTCCCACAATAACAAGCCTTTTGTGAAATGATGCTCCTGACCACAACACTTGCGCCGCCGCATTAGATCCCAGTCAAAGCTAATTTCACGTTTCCCGTCATATGTTAATATTTCTATATGTGCTGAAGATGCGAAACAAAACCATTGTACATGTGCATATGCACTACATACCCCTTACTACACAGAACTGAGGAATCCAGAATTAAAAAAAAATACCCTTTTAACTTTCGGTTTGATTATAACTGTTGTATTTTCACAATACTATACTTTTTAGCATAGAACAATTCATCATGGAATGGAAACGTTAAAGGAAAAAGTCATGCGAGTACTGAATTTTGCATAAAAAGTTAAATACACACACATGAGAAGCCTCGGTTATATTAAAAAAAACTCAAATATCTACACGATAAAATAAGTTCGGGAAATGGCAGGCTACTGTTTGTTTGTTTAATTTCGCGTAGTTCGCAAAGGCTATCTGCGCCCGACGTCCCTAATCTAGTAGTAATAGACTAAGGAAGGCAGCCACCGACTCTTGGGCTACTCTAATCGAATAGCAGGATTGATCGTGACATTTTCACGCCCCAACCGCTGATAGGGCGAACGTGATCGGTGTTGGATTCGAACCTGCGATCCACACATTGCGAATCGAATGCACTAACCAATAGGACATGTTAAGCTATACCACGAAATCATAACCGAGTATTAAAGTACACGTTCACTGTTCCACAGTCCTAATTAATTATAAATAGTTTGACTTAAAAAGCATGATTTATACTATGTATCATTCAGTTTTCCCACAACTTACACAAGGTTTGATTACGATAATTTTATGCAAGCAATTTCCTCAAGACATACTGTACTGTTTATCCACGAGACATTTCTATAAACAGTTTTATCCCCCCCCAAAAAAAAATTGACGCTTTGGCACGCCAGCAATAAAACTAGAAGCTGAGACTTTTATGAAAAGTTGGGGTTGTTTGATGCTCACGTGCAAAAAAGATAGTCTGTGTTTTGTGTAGTAAGCAGCATGTGTACTTGCTTGCTAACCAGATGTCCACAAAGACACCGGTTCGGTAACGGGCTATTTATTTTCTTAAAGACATTTCTTTTTTGGCCTTAATGTTCTGCGCATGTATTAAACGTCAAACTAGAGTCCGAACTTAAGCAACTTGAAAGACAAAGAAAAAAACTGTATCATACTCTGAATACAACAAAAACTAAAAAAAAATGAACATGTACACGTTGTTTCTAAGATATTATTTGTCGATTATTTAAAATTATATTCTGATTTAATACAAGATTTAAGTAACTGATGTAAAGAAACTTGTTCACCAGAATCCTTCAGCAGGAAATAATGATGATTCTGTTTCGGCACTTTTATCTCTTAAAACCCTCGGAATACGAGGTTTTTAAACACATTGTTACCACTACAACAGTGTGCGAATGAAATAGCCATAGATGAGCTTCCCCAAAAAAAAGAAATGGGAAGATATGTACGGACTCACGTGATGTTTATGTACCTCTCCCCTTTTAAAATTCCATGCTAATATATTGAAGCTAACTTTAAATAGTTTAATTTTTTTATTTCATCAAGCCAACGGAATCATTTACAATGCATCTTAATTCAAGAATTATCGATGAGATTGTCTTTTGTAAGGCACATTTTTCTGAACTTTATGCACAAAGTTGCTTGCGGATCCATGACTTTGTTCTCAGGATCTCTAATAACATATGAATCACACTCACAAAATTAAACAAAAACATCATCAATATTACAATTAATTACACAAATTACTCTGGGGTCTCACATAATATGTCAATCTATACACAGAAAATAAATGATTTCATCAATTTGTTTTTATGAGTTCTTTACAATGAGTATTCCAACCGACAAAAACATACAATTATTAACATGACGAGACACGTGGACCCATACCGGTAACGAGTATAATAAAAACATGTTACGAACTTGAGGGCTAAGGAGTACAGCAATAAACAGGAGCTACATATTTTACTCGAATATCCATAAATATTAGCAGGAACATTTGTATCTTTAGAAATATTAAAACACGGATTAATTTACGGTGTTGTACCGAGCAAAATAATTGGGCCCTGTTTCGAGTTACATTGTTCAAGATGTTCCTCTTTCAAATTGACGAATATTTCTTAATTGCTACAGAAGACATAGTTTATAAAGTATTAATCTGATTTGAACATTATTTTTAATAGGTCATTGATAACTCTGGACCCTAGCTAAAAATTGTTAACAACTGACATCTAAATTTCGGACATATACCAGACAGACAATGGAAGTTCATGATTCTGTTTAAATTACATACTATATGTACATTTTGTTTGAGTCCTGATTCCCCTTACGACTGTTACTAACTTAGAAGTGAAAGAGTAAAGGGAAGCTAGTCAGCACCACTTACTGCCAATATTTGGGCTAATTTTTACCAATTAATAGTGGGATTGACCATCACAGTATAATGCCCCCACGACTGAAATGGTGAGCATGTTCAGCGACGGAGATTCAAATGCATGACTTGCAGATTGTGGGTCCAACACCCTAATCACCAGGCCATGCCAAGGCTCCACTCAATATGTACATGAGAGTACAGTTTTCTCAAATACGTTAAATTGTTTTGTATTTCATAGTCTTAATCTTAAAAAATTACATTAGGTATGACCCTAATAAAATAGTGTTGTAAATATATGTTTTCTATTAATAAAACCAGTTTAGCATTTGAGTGTAAACTGCCCCTACCAAAGTTTTTAAAAAGAATTTAGAGCACTGGAATTACTATTAAAATATCACCTAAAAAACTTGCAACTCCATTAATTATTCAGGAATTGACAAGTGACTTGCACACTTACTTGAAAATAGTATTTTGCAATTTCTTTGGATGCAACAACAACAAAAAAACACCTAGATTATACCAGAATCACTTTCCTGAAAGATCTTGTATCCAAAACAAGCACCTCCTGAAACCATTTTTCAAAATGTTTATATAAAATCAGGTTATCTATTCCAAGTCAGCTATCTAGGCCTAATCCCATTCCAGCTATTTAACCAACTTACACTGAAGTACATGCGAGTTGGACCATTTTCTGCAGTTGTACAACACTAAAATAACAATATCTCCAAAAGGACTTTTCTTCCAGGTTTACATTATTTACTTGAAGTTATGCCCTATTCTGATTCACCTAATGCATGCTTAGCAGTTCCTATATAGCATAAGTTTCTCCAATTTTTTTTTTTATTTCTTACCAGTAACCTCAATCAGAGTCTTACTATTCTCATGTTATGGAAAAATTGAGACTTCATTAATATCAAGTCATTCAAATATTGTATTCTAACAGCTAAAATGACAAAACATAATATAAAAATTAATTAAAGAATTTTACATTAAAACAATATTACATGCTACTCCTAAAACCATTTTCCTAGTCAAAAATCACTAGGATCGATCTGAATATTGGATGTTAGCTATAAACCTACTAAACCTCAGCTTTGACATATTTCTGAAAAATATCCACATATAAACTATGAAAAAAAAGTTCAAAGTTCAGCGTTTGGTATTTTCTTTGAATCACGGCACCCAAAATGTACTTACATTTTCAGCATTCTTTGTAATGTCAGTTTCCACATCCACAAAGGGTAGAGAGTCAAAAATAGCCTTGAAAAGAAACAAAATATTAAATTACTGGTAGTTTCTTTAATTACAAGCACATTAGAAATAAAGATACTTAAACTAACGACTGATAAGACCTGTCAGTATTTATTCAACTAAACAATAAATTAAATCTTATGAAACTACACAAGCAACAAAAGTAGTATGTCTGTATGGACAGAGAAAATAGATCTATGGGGCAGGTTCTGGGTAAGTGAAGTTTTGTCCCTTTAATGGGGCTCACAAGAAAAATAGTGTCTGAGAAAATGCTAAATGACTTTGCCTGGAATTGACCAAGATTAGGAAGCAAGAAGAGAAAAATTATGATGTTTTTAGTGATAATTTGTTTGGTTCTCAGTAGACAAGAAACTTAAAACAGTTGTCCTATTAGAGAAACTGAAAGAAACATTGTTTGTTTCAGCTACACAAATGCAAATACTTATAACAAACTGATAAAAAAATTAAAGGTTTTGGTTACTGCTATTCAAAAGTAAACTAAATGTACACATCACAGGTTAAAAAAACAATGAAGTACATTGCAAACTAATAAACGACAAACATGTTAAAATTCATTTGTATTACAGTCTTGTCTAAATGAAGATGTTTGTTATTTGAGAAGGTTTCAAAGCTTGCCCAAAGGTCATTGAAACAAAGGCCAATTGTGCTTCTGTCTATTTGCTTGTTCTTACTTTGTGTTCTTATGTTACAAAGATGCATAATTATATGGAATATAATGGTATTGAAGAACCTCAGCAAAATAACAAAAAATGTTCTTTACACAAGCTTTTAAAGGGGTAATTTCATCTGCTCTAACATACAAAACATTACTCAATCCATTTTCCTAAAGTTATAATTAATTATGTAATTACAACAGAAATACACTCAAATTAAACATATTTATACGTAACATGTTTTGTTACACATTGTGAAACAGCCAAAACAAAACATGGCTTATTGTTTACATAGAACATGCATTGTTGAGAGGATGACAGGTATTTTTTCTAAGATAGTACTCCATCTTTAAGATGTTTTGAACAAATTTACTGAAAATTTTTACTTTATCTTAAGGTTGAAAAATTTCTTGAAACTGTGGTAATTGCTACCTTCTTCAACATTTCAAAGAACTTACTGAACAGGATACTCTCTAAACCTTATTTTTAACACTGAGAAAGATATGGTCAGTAATGTTATAGAGTAACATATGGGTACTAATGATTACATCATTTAAGCAGGCCTGAAGAACCCTGGTATTGAGCCAAAGACCTCTTCGGCACTGGATATAGCAGACTTAATGTAATTAACATAATAATGTACACTATTCTTTACTTTAACTCTGAAGTTATTATTAATAATTACTAATGCAGTCTTCTCATGTTGATGCCATGGGCAGGTTAATTCAGGAAAATAATCATGGTGTTAAAATAAAATTTATATTGTGTTAAAAATTCATTACCCTAATTCTGATGTGTAGTGAAGTTAATAAAATTGATGAAAATTAAAACAAATTACTCCTCCAGTTTACACCAAAACAGTTATTGTTAAAGAAGTTTGCTAATATAAATAGTAACTCAACCACTACTACGTATGTCATATCCTAGCCAGCCTGAAGAGGCCTGATATTGGGTGAAAGGCCTCAATGGCACTGGATATAGCAGATATGGTATGGTTATTTTCATCTATATTTCCTCTCAGGTACTTTTATTAATAATTATCATGTTGGACCTAATATACATAATTACCAAGTATTTAAGAAATACAACTTTCTTACACTGTAAGAGAGAGAGAGAGAAAAAAAGATTGGGAGACTGTCTAAACCAGTAAATGTCATGAAGCTTAGAACATTCATACTAGAATCAAATTCATTCTAAGATACTCCATTCTCGATTTAAAACCACTCCAAAATAAATAAACAGGGAAATTAAATAATATTACTCGATAAATATAAAACTTTCACAAATATACAATGGTAGAAATAGGGAACAGTAAGGTGTTTATCATTGAGGGATAAGACATGAATCTAATCTTTCCTCCTTTTCTTTTAAGTAGGTGACTAAGAGAATTCTTTGAATCATATTACTGCTAAAGAAAATGCTACTTTGGGAAGACTTTGTACTCATACTAAAGAAATAACAAAAGCTTAAAGAATAGTTCTATGTAATACCATCCCTTTATTTAAGAGATTGAATTGATGGAGGAGCCAAGAAATGAAAGGCCAATTTTTTTTACTTTCTGTTGTAAGCAAGTTAATGAAACTTCCAGTAAAAGCTTATTCAGGCAAACAAGTCTTAAAAATTATTATTTAGTAAATAATTTACTGATAACACTATGGCTAATATGTTGAGAATATTTCTTTAATTTAAGGCATGAATAATCCAAGTGAGTGTAGAATAACCTGGAAAAATGTACTTAAATACTGGAAAAGTTAACTGATATACAAGGGGTACAAAAAGTTAGAAAGATATCTATTCTGTAAGATGACCAGATATTTTGGAGAAAAAGATGATTTGAAATGTGATTATTGAAGTTTCACCACATATTTTAATGCAGTAATACAGAATAAGGCCATGGTAACGGATCTATTTACAGTCATATTCAATTTAAGAACATGAAAGTTATTGTCTTCTTCTTTTACATATATTAAGTTCTGATAAGACTATGTTTAAAACACTATCAGAAATTCTAGCCCTCTTATTCTTACAAGATGAAAATAAATGGAGATGACTAATAAGTCTTGAGAGGTAACTAGTTTAAGAAATATGAGCCTTAGATTTAAAAAGTTTAAGGACTTAAGACTAGATTTTTGTAATCTGTAGAATTAAAATGGCCTGTTTAAGATTTGACTAAACTGCTATTTAAGCATGAAATGATAAGGGTGGAAGTAGGGACTTAATGGGTGAAAAGCTTTTGGAAAAAATAAGATAAAGACTTGTTCATAAACAAACTATTTCTCTGTTATAATAATAAACTTATAGAATGATTTACCAGTTTGGTAGTTTGTGCTGTTCGCTTAAGTTTATTCAAACATTTAGTATGTGTTTTTTCATGTATTCTGTCTATACACAATCATCAAAATATGCCAATGCATCATGTAGGTCAAAAAATGTAAAGTCAACAGATCTTTTTTAGTACATTATTACCTTTAATTATCAAATCAATATCAAGATATTCAAATTCATAAACATTATAATAATTATTTTCATCTTTTATTCTTAGAAGTAAAAAAAATACACAAATCAGTTTTTATCTATAGTATAAGAATATTATTAATGGTACTTTACTTATAAAGTATAATCATTGAGGGTTTTAAGTTGAAAGATTGGTGGCACTAAGTATTTTTGGAAACTTTACTGAAAGTTCACAGAAATATCTTGCATAACCTTCTTTATACAATAAATTGGGCTGGTCCTGATATGTACTACGTTAGAACATAAAAAAAAAGACATTATTCTGTATTCACATGGAAACTGTTTGGAAAGTGCTTTAAACATTGAAAGAATTCAAAAGCATAGATTCAACATTAACCTCATCCAGCTTTAAACAACCTTACTTTATCTAGATTCTCAGTTCATGTTTCTATGGGTTTTCCCATTATGCAGAAAACTGGCACTAGGCCAGACTTTCAATCTATAAACCTGTATGTACAGAATCAGATTTCTACTGACATACCCAATAGCCATTTTATGTATGTAATACACAGGAAAAACTTGTAACCTTCTAACATTATTTTATCTACAGATGTTTCATGAAATTAAAACAACAGTATGTAGGAAATTACTTCAAACTTTGATGACATGTTAATGTATAGTTTTACTATCTAGCACTCTAATCATTTTAGCTTTTAAGAGATCGCTCATGGCTTATCAGAATCCTAATCCAGGTAAGGTTCTAGTACAAGTTGGCTTCTAACGTTAAAGATGATTTCTGTATCAGCTGATTGTTTAAATGCCTCAAAGAATAGAGAAATAAAAAGAGAAGACTCAAGATTGTGATAAGAACAAAACTACTTCCTACACAATAGGAAGTGCAGAAATATTTATCAAGAAATGAAAACAGTTTGTTGAGAAACATGCTGATAACAAAGATTGGCCAGCAAAGTAAAGTGGTCCATGTAATAGATGTACTGGTGTATTATTTCTCAATGAAAAGAACACTCATTCAGGAATGATGTTCTTTACGAACTTAAAACTGATACAAAATGTAGTGTACATCAATAAGAAATGCATTGAAAGAACAGATTTGAATATTAAGGACACTGTAATGCATCTAGAAATTTCTAGTATTTTATGTGCATCCTTTCCCAAATCTTATACAAGATAATAATATTGTTACTGTTAAGAATCAAAGTTTCATTTTCAAGGAACAACAAGAAACCATTTAGGCTACCCTATTTCCTACTACCAACATGCTACAAACTAGCATGGCATAAACTTTTTCTTGTATCAACCTAGAAGCTAACCTGTGAAGTTTGTTACCTCTTTTGACACAACAAGCATTAAACTATTCCTTCACAAATCAGAGAAGCTTCAAAACCTAGTAAAAACAAGCTACACATCATACTCTACATGTTAAAGTAAGTAAAAAAAGTATCACAGCTATATTCTGACTTTGATTAAACTTGGGTTTAAACAACTGTCATACACGTGATCTTTTTTTCGTTTTAAAGTACCAATGAATTCATCACAAATTTTGTCCGATTTGACTTTATCAATTCTTTTTTTAACATGATATTTAAGAAAAAGATGAAATAATATCCAAAACTATCTACGCAATCCTTAAAACAGACTCAAACAAAGTTATACCACTATTAAAAGCAATTTACTATGGACATAATAAAAGAATGCACAAGAAATTCTTTGTAATTTTTAGAAACACAAAAAGTTAACAGATCAAACTGGAGACAAAAGTTTCATAAATGTTTACCTGCATAGTAGTAACTCCCAGTTCTTCATTACTAACTTTTCGCAAATGTGATCCAATTACTTTGGCTTCACTCTTTAAGTAAATTCCACCAAATGCTCCAACTTCTGATTGTCTTGCTAGTTCATTATCAATATCATACACATTTTGTTTGTCTAAAGTACTTGATTTTTCTTTTCCCACGGTGTACGGGTTACCATGTAGTTGAGTTCTATATTTGCCAAATATTTTCAAAGGCAATGTTATATTGTCTTCATTCAATTCACTTTTGCATAGAATCGGATAACTTGTTATAAACCACCACACAATTAAAATCAAATTGAAACTCAAAAATCTATCCCTTTTGCTAGAAAACATACTGACTTTCTTCAAACACTTCATCAACAATGTGCAATCTCGAATCAAGGTGTCATATTACTGTGGTGACATGAAATTTATATAATTCCCAAGTATTTATCTTCGGCTAATGATAATATAATAATTACAACTTACAAGTCTTACTGTCAGTTGTAATTATAATTTAAAAAAATAATTAATTAAACAATTAAAAAATCCAGTGCATCCTTATAATGATTCCCATCAATCAATAAAAATACGCAGTAAACAAAAGATGACAGTCTAACAATGAGCTATGACTTGAGGTAAAAACAATGTCACCAGCACTTCACTAAAACGTAGGACATGGTAGTAACGTTAGAAACAAACTTGAGACTGAAGCAACCGAGTTAGCCTTGTCATTTGGCGTTCACAATACGATTCTGAAACCACCGAGACTCAGGTTTAACAAAAAATTCTAGAAAATGCATCATTATTAAATGAGAACGCACGCCAATAGATATCAATAAAAGTTATTTTCGACGTGAATCAATACAAAATTCAAACAATTGCTTTAGTTTTTCTCAGACATACAGCGTTCAAAATTTAGCAACTAACCAAGACCTCTCCTCGTAGAATAACACAAGCAACTCACCGTTGCCGTTTTCCGTCAACGTTAGGTACCCTCTCTCGATAACGTAAAATCTCGTAACTTCATTCGAGACTTTAACCCGTCTCACATCAAAGAAATCGTACAGAGCAGTGTGTTTATAGCACTGATCTATAAAGAGATTAGTGGTTCATAGGATATCTGTGTAATGTGTTTTCACATGGTAATCCAGCCCCGCCCCCAGAAGCACAGCGATATATCTGCGGACTTACAACGCTAGAAACTGGGTTTCAATACCCGTGGTGGGCAGAGAACAAATAGCCCATTGTGTAGCTTTGTGCTACAAAAAAATCATGAGTGTCCAAAACTTAGGAAACAAACAAAAAAACAAAACAAGAAAGGATGAATAGGGGTTTACTATATCACTAAATCTGTAGCAAAAATGAATAGGAAAAAGTCATTGTAAATATCTCAGATTGTAAAATTATTATTTAAGTTTGTGCGTAAGTTTAGACAACATGCGACTGTAATTTTTTAATTTACACACTTTTTGACATGATGAATTAACTAATGCGAAATTCGAAATGTTGACTTAAACCAAACAAAAAGACAAATGAAACTTATTATAAATATAGTTCACATTAATCTACAACTGAACAAACACCTGATAAAAACTTAGGCCCACTCTTTAGTGAAAGTTCCTTTTGGTGTTTTTAGTATATCAATACAATATGGAAGGGCAAGTATCATATTGTTAAGTCTCTGGTCGTTTGTTAATTTCCCGTAAAAATTCTTCCCGAGGAACTTCAGTGATATAAGTCCTTTCTTAAATAAAACTAGTTTATTCTTCCTCAATACAACTTTGCAATACACAGAATTTCCATGGTCACTTTAACTTAAACACACGCTATAATTCACAACAATTTACACATTTTACTTACGGCTTGACTTGATTATCCTCTTATCAATTTATCTACCAGCTTATATACTAAAATAGAGGGCGTCTAGCAAACGCTGGGAGTTCGTGAGGTTCTCCATCCTTCTAGAATCTCATCACGTGTTACCAGAGTCACGTGACTTCCGCTGTCGTAACAATATCATTCTTTATCATACTGCCTTCACAAAAGGCCATTCTAAAATTATTCTGTATTAGCTGACTAATGAGTTCACGAGAAATAAAGAAAGAATAAACTTAAATATACAATCACAATAAACAATATTTATTTAATAAAACAGTAAAACGTACTTTACCTGCCACAATCGACAGTCTTCTTTACTGGAGAGTTAGGTTTGAAATTGTTCTGTGATGTTGTAGATCGACCAACTCAGATGAGATTATACAAGACTAACTCTGTTTACGACTGAATACATCTCATGCCACTTACTTGTCTCATTAACATCAAACTTACCCAGAGTGAATTGCTCTACCCATGAAACTGATCATTCCCAAAGAGCCCCCCCAGTGGCACAGCGGTATGTCTGCGAACTTACAATGCTAGAATTCGGGTTTCGATACTCGTGGTGGATAGAGCACAGATAGTTCATTATGTAGCTTTGTGCTTAATTACAAACAAACAAACATTCCCAAAGAAACAAAAAGGAGGTCATAACCTCAAACTGCCATTGGAAAAAACAACTGTCTTACTTCACATAGCACAGCTGATCTTGCAGCTATGTTTACCACAAGGAGCCAAAAGATGTTACTCTAGGTGAATGACACAGGATAATAGCTAGCTAGAGCAAAAGTAACTCACTGACCTTCTTGATCATCGTGTTACGTGGAAACTATACATACCCTCATAAATAAATAAAAAAGAAATATTCATATATAACTACAAAGAAGGAGAAAATGCATGGTATGATTATGTACCACACTTTTCCTTCTCCCTTTACTTCAGTCTTGCTCCCAAGACGACATTAATCTTAACTTTAAAGCCAATAAAATTGATAAATGTATGTTGTTCAAAGATTGACACAACTTTCTGTCACTTCTGTAAAACATTTACACCACAAACCTTTAACAAAGAAATTCAGTAGTTACTTAAAATATCCTTCAATGCAGATTGGTGACAAATGAAGCATTTTAAGAATAAAACATAGACACTTGTTATATGGTGATATTTGAATCTTTTACAAGGATTATTTCATATAATTGATTATTTTACTATTATAATATTCTTTAACAGAGATGAATGAACATTATACATATTAAACTGTTTGAAAAAAACTTAGAAATCAAATTCTACACTGTTAAAATATAATGCCATACATAGATCCATTCAATAGTTTAATTTTAATAGTAAAGAAATAAATACATGATGAAAACCCTTTAACAATGTTTCTTAAAGTCACATTATACATAAGAAAAGAACACTCTTAAACAAAGATTAATCACAGTACAAAATTGCAAATAAAGAAATTCAAAATAAACCCTGCAACAATAAATTTGTTTGTTTGACTTAAGCACAAAGCGACACAATGGGCTATCTGTGCTCTGCCCGCCACGGATATCAAAACCAGGTTTTTAGCGTTGTAAGTTCACAGACATCCTTTAAAAATGACACTGGATTTTAATTGTTATGCATTACAGAAAATCAGCAAATAGAAATTAACAAAAACTTTTTTTGGAACAATACATGTCTGTTAAATCCCCTTTTAAACCATTACTGCAGAAGCAAAATAAAATCCTTTAACTACAAAAATGCGACACTAATCAAACAGGCCCAAAAAATTAAATCAAACTGAAAATATCTCATAAGTACAATGTACACGTTCACACAAGTGAAGAACACCTCTAACAAAAAAAAAATCAAGTGAAATCACAAAAGCATGAATAAATAAAACTGAATGACCAACCCACATAAAAATAATAATGTTTACTCAACTATGAATAGCATTTACTCTGTTTACATTCTGTTACAATCTATGCTCAGGATAATCCAAGGTAGCAGCTTTCACCTCACTTTATACCCGATAGCACTACCTTAGATCTTCTGTTAGCAGCAGTTGTTTGTCATATGATCGCTTTGGTTCTTACCAAGTTTTTATGGACCTATACCAACTATGATAGTAGCTATCACACCTTCTCTCTTAACAAAAATGTGGGCTCCAGATGTCTCTACAGATGGTCCTTCTCTCAATTTTAGAGAGCCACAGGTTCTGTCCTTTCGGCAACTTGTTCCTTACAAAACCTCTGAGGACTGGAATGTGGCCTGGTGTTGGTTGGATGATGATGGTCGTCAGTGGGGCAGCGGGAAATTTTAACCTCATCTGTACCTGAAGAAAAACACAGGGCTAGTTTAATGGTCCTGGTTTGGATAACATGGATGTCAAAACACCCTAGTTCACTGCCAAGACCCTCACTACCAGCATTATGATGGTTGCCAACCATTGAGCTTTTGGTACCAGCTCAAAAAAACCAGTCCACTTCTCAGTTAATTCTTTGAAAGAACTTAGCTATGGAAAGATGTTTTTTGGGGATTTTGAATGTAGTGATCCAGTAGGAGGTGAGTGAATCTTTCAAATGGGCACCTTACCAGCTGGAACCATTGTTTTTGTTGGTAGCTCAGTCATCTTCTTCTTCACTTGTACCAGTTTCACCTGTGGATTGATGACTTGAGGTTGAGTCACTTAAGGCTGAGTTCAACTGGAGTAGTGGGCACCAGTGGTATGTAGTCCACTTTGGTTGGGTCCAATTTTGGTGACCTTTCCACAGAAGGTTTAGAGTGGTCAAAGGAAACTGCTCAATCCCAGAAGACTTAAGAGCACAGCAATCCAGCTTCATCTATGGACTTCATCAATCCAAGTGTTAGGCTAGCTATGAGCGTCTTAGGAATGGTCATTAGGTCTAGGTCTTCCATGTCACTAATCATGCAGTTCTGGGTGTATTAGTCTTGATATTGTACTCCTTAAATTATGCACTAAATTGAGGATAATCACACAATGGTGGAATTAAAGCACTGTTGTTTATCTGTAAAACAAGAAAGCAAGAAGGGTTACATTTTTTATTTTAAATAGGAAACGTCAGGATTGAAAATATGAGGTCAAATGAATTTCAATTGATCAGAAGTTCAGTTAGGTGCGTAAGTTGTAAAATATTGTAACTATTCAGTTAGAAACACGATCTGTTCTAAAATTATATTTCAGAAACAGAATAATAAATCAATGACCTTGGTCAAGTGACTTTTCTACAGGTTTCTCATGTTTTCATGCCTTATACTCCTGTAGAATATGTATCCCTAACACTTGTCAATAGCTCAGTCTACCAGACTTCAATGGGTCCCTGCTGGACCAGTACATATAGCTATGCTGACCACTGCTATCATTCCCATAGCAACAGCTACCACAGTTTACCCTCTAACCAAATTCCATTCCTTATCCTACTGTCTGGTTGTTACATTTGGATCAAGAGTACAGAAACTGGTTCCTATGCACGTGGGCTGATCCAGGTTAATGATTATTAACACATACATTCTGAACATGAGAATCTGCTGAACTTACATAATCTCTCTCTCAGGGGACTTCTTGCAGATACAAATTTAGCACTATCAAGTTGCAATTAGAGAGTTTCTTGATGTGATTGTTACTTTCTATCTCTAAAAGTACACTCTCAGCCTGCATTTTCGTGCATTATTAATGTACCTTACACTGAAACAATGTTAAGAAAATATTCAGTAAACTATATGCTTATAAGATATTTTGACCTGCATAAGTGAAAATATTCTATCATTACCAAGTAAAAAACTGGGTACATCAAGCTTATACTAAATATGATACCCAAGCTACTTTCGGTGAATTTCATCTATTGATTAATGATTTCAACCTCTCATGAATAGTTTGTTTCGATCCAATTGAAATATCTTACATTATTCTTGCTAAAAAATACCAGATAATGCTTTGCTTTCTCTCAGACCTAGTGTGAAGTTCTCCATTATACTTTTCTCTTCTAAGAAAATTCATTATCTCCCAAATATTTCAATGTCAAAACTGAAACATTCTCTCTCTAATATTAATGAAAATAACAGGTGCATTGTATCTACCAATATCTTCCAGGTCAGTATTCACAGTTAACTTCATATCATAAAGTATTAACATTTACATTAAAGTATTTATTTCCTTTCACATATGTTCCTTAAAAGTTTGTGTGCATTGTGTAATTGATCCATTCATGTTATACAGCACCCATGAATGACTTCATGTAGTGTTCATACATGTTTGTAAGACCACGCATATATGTTTAGTTATATACATATACTGCTATAGATATATGTTATATATTGTCACGTACATCATTATCTTATAACAGACTGTCTCCAGCTCACACACAAATTACTTCAGTAGTAGTCCCAGGTTACCCTCAAAAAAGTATCTCTCAATAACTGTGACTGTAGTATGCTGCCATCTATGAGCCATCAAACGCAACATATTTTTCTTTTCAGGCATCACAAAATAAATCATCACTGATAGAATTCAGCTAAAGTAAAACTTTTCAGCTATAATTCTTATAAGCTATAATTATTATTCGTGCTCTTACTACAATATATATATAAATATACACTCACAGTAAACACAACTCCATCACTACATGCGGAGAAGTTTTATGAACAATTAAGTATATTGAAGATTAGCTAGTGAGGGTAATGTGGTATGTCCCATAAGTCTTTTGCACTCAGCTAGATCAAGCGAGTGATTCTCTCAAAACGTCAGACAACGTTCCATCTTAGAAAATCAGTCAGTAGCTTGGGAAGCAAGGATCACATTGTTCTTGCTTTTATTGTTTTTCAACTATATGAACATCCTAACTTATGATAATCAATCAGCTATCATCCGATATCCTAGGGATATCTCTTATTTGTGAAACTCTGTTAAATAGTTTGGAAAAAAAAGGGTTGTTAAACCTTTTCAGTCCTATCAATTGCATAATCAATAAACTTGCCTAACTTATGAAGATCAAACAGCTATCATTCAATATCCAGTAGATATCACTCAATAAAATTCTGCTCAGTTGCTTGGAATTCTGATCAATAAATTGCAATACTCTTTCAGCTGAGCTTTTGAACCTCTGACTACTATCTTTAGTTGTGCAAACTGATGATGTACTATGTATACCATGTACTCACTCCAGCTATCCTAATTATGATAATTGAGTGGTAGTCATACAATGTAGCTCATAAATTCTGTTGGACAATGACACCCAATAGCTCGAAAAGCACGGAATGCTACTTCTTTTCTGTTGTTGATTTACCAGCCAAATGAACATCCTAACTCACAATGTAATCAAGTGCAATCACACAATGTAATGCATATATTGTACCATGAAGTATCACTTGATAACTTGAAAAGCAAGTATTGGCATTTTTTTTCAGTCAGTAACCCTACAATCAGTGATTTCACTATCACTAATAATTGATCAATTCCGAAGTCTCCAACAGTTCCAGGAAAGTCAGCAGCAACTACAGGAAAGTCAACAACAGTGGCAAGAAGTACAAATGGAAAACATTAGCAAATTTCAAAGTGAATTAAATAAATTAAAGGGTGATTTACTGTATTTTACACAAGGAGGATATATTAGCCATCGACCTAATCAGCCTCAGGCAATAGGAAGCCCCTTCCAGACCCCGCAGCTAGACCCTAATGCAGACATCTTCAGTCCTGTTGGAAATCACATCCCAGATATGAATGTCAGCAATAGGGGTGATCTAGTACGAAGGAAGCCACAGGAATTCGATGGGAAAGCACAGTGGGAAGCATATAGAGCACAATTTGAGCTCCTGGCAGAGATGAGTGGATAGACAGAGGAGCAGAAAGCAGTATATCTGGCAATGAACTTGAAGGGACAACCACTGGAAATACTTGGACAGTTGTCAGCAGACGACATGCACAACTATAGAGCACTGGTAGCTGCTCTAGAACTCAGGTATGGAACTCAAAATCAGTCCAAAGTCTACAGGGCCAGGTTTAGGACTAAAGTTCGTGCTAAAGGGGAGAGCCTGCAAGAGCTGGCACAGGACTTGGAAAGTATGGCACACAAGGCCTACCCAACTACACCACCCGATGTCCTCAAGCTGTTGCTGAGAGATCAGTTTGTAGATGCCTTGGACAGTCGATAACTGAAGATACAAGTGAAGCAAGCACACCCCTCTACTATGCAGGATGCAATGGCCAGAGCTCTTGAATTCGAATCCTACGTTAAGTCCAGCACAGAGGTACCAAGGTTGGAACAGTCATCAGGATTCAAGGCCAGAAAAGGTCAGCTTTCAGAGAAGTTTGAGGGACTTTGCTGGCACTGTAATAAACCTGGGCACAAGAGAGCTAAATTCCAGTAAGTGTTGCTGCATCTGTTGATTTGCATGTCACAGCACTTAAGTCAGCTACAATACCCCTATGTCAGAGAAGATAATTTGGGGTAGGATAAAAGAACATCCCCAAGGAAGCCCAATGCGTGTGGAAGCAGTGGAAGACCCATCCAGGCCAGCGGATGTGTAGATTGGAAGGTCACTTGTGGCAGGTCATCAAGTAGTATTTATAACAGTGGCCAATTTCTCTAAATGTGTGCAGACACTTAAGGAAGGGGCATTGTTGAGTGTGTGCCAGGATATAGAGCCAGTCAAAGTTAAGGCAAAAAATACGACCATAAAGAAAGGACGTCCTCTCCCAGAACATTTAACTGACCTCTATAAAAAGAGCATAGTCCATTTGGTATCATCACGGGCTCTTCAGGTAAAAGAACTTTTGGCAAATTATGTCTTTTCGAAAGGAGATCATGTC